>NC_133661.1:2351213-2396986 GCF_037893015.1 Macrotis lagotis | reverse complement strand
GTGATAAAGGCCTGAAACAGGGGATTGACATGCTCCGCTTAATTGACAGACGAATGGGGAGGGATGATGAGAGAGAGGAATTGAGGATGGCCTAATTGAACTGGGAGGATGGTGGTACCCTCAACAGTAGTAGGAAAAATAAGAGAGGAGGGTTTCAGGAGAAAGATGATGAGCTGAATTTTGTATATGTTTGACATCCAGTTCAAGATGTTCGATAGGGGGCAGCTAGGTGGCGTAATGGAAAGAGCACTGGCCCTAGAGTCAGGAGGACCTGAGTTCAAATCCGGTCTCAGACACTTAATAATTACCTAGCTGTGTGATCTTGGGCAAGTCACTTAATCCCATTGCCTTGCAAAAAGCAAAAATAAATAAATAAAACGAAAACAAGATGTTCCATAGGCAGTTAGTTGGAAACATGGGCCTAGAGGTCAGTACAGACATTAGTTATGAATAAGTAGACGAAGCCTAAAGAGGAAGTTAAAATCCATGTGAGCTGATGAAATAACTAGGCAAGGGGCGGTTAGGTGGCACAGTGGTTAAAGCACCGGCCCTGGAGTCAGGAGTACCTGAGTTCAAATCTGGCCTCAGACACTTAAAGATTACCTAGCTGTGTGGCCTTGGGCAAGCCACTTAACCCCATTTGCCTTGCAAAAAAAAAAAAAAAAAGAAAGAAAGACCTAGGCAAAATAATATAGCCTGGAAGAGGGCACTGGACCAGCTTGGGAGACACCTACCATTCATGGTCATAATCTGGACTGACCAGTTGAAAGTTGCTGAGGATTAGTCAGATGTGGGGGAAAGCAAGAAGAGAGGAGTGTCCCAGAAACGTAGAGAAATGACTAGGAAGAGGGTGAACCATGATGTCAATGATGAGGACTGAGAAAAGACTGAAGAAGAAATCATTGGAATGTCTCATGATGTTGAGCATGTCACTTCTCTGTCATGGGGGTGGGAGATGGGTTTTATCAGTATGCCTTTGGTTTCATGGTAAATCATGTTGCGCCTAAAGGAGAAGGAAGGTTGGTGCAGGATCTTCTGTTTGCAGATGACTGTCCACTCAATGCAGCCTCTGATGCTGAGATGCAGCAATGTCTGGATCCATTCTCTGCTGCTTGTGCTCATTTTGGTCTAACAATAAACACCAAGAAAAACCAGGTGCTGCATCAGCCAGTGCTGCATCAGCCAGCACCACACCACCCAGATGTAGAATCACTGATTACAACAAACGGAGAAGTTCTGAGCACTGTGGACAAGTTCACTACCCTTGCCAGTGTCCTTTCCAAGGAGGTTCACAGGGACAGTGAGGTTGACACTCACATTGCCAGAGTTAGGTCAGAATTTGGGAGACTTGGAAAGATAGTGTGGGAGAGAAGAGAGATGTTAGTCTGACTACCAGACTGAAGGTCTACAGAGCCGTTGTTCTGACCTCACTTCTGTAGGCCTGTGAAACCTGGACAGTCTACCAGCTCTATGACGGGAAATGGAATCACTCCCAGTTAAGTTGTCTTAGGAAGATTCTGAAGGTCCCCTAGCAGGAGAAGATCCCTGATGCTGAGGGCCTTTCTCAACTAAACTGCTGAGCATTCCTAAATTACTACAGAGAGTACGACTATGATAGACTTGACACATTGTTAGAATGCTAGACGTACGCTTGTCAAAAAATACTATTTTATGGAGAACTCACCCAAGACAAGCTCTCACAGTCCTGGGGGGCCAGGGTGGGGATGGGGCAGAAAAGGTTACACAAGGACACTTTCAAGATCTCTCTTAAGAACTCTGAAGTTAATTATGCAGCATGGGACACAGGACTAACCAGCATGGCATGCCCTCATCAGAGATGAGGCCGGACTCCATGAGCAAGGCAGAATGGAAGCAGCTGAAAGGAAATGTGAGATGTGTGAGTTTAGAGTCCCCACCCTAGGGGTTCCCATAGACTATTTGTGCTGGACCTGTGGTAGAGCATTCCAAGCTCCTATTGATCTTATCAGTCACTGCTGGAGACACTGTAATTGTGTCTCTAGCATAGTGAGGTCATTTTTGTCCTCTGAGATGGACAAAAAGCAGAAATAACCAATGTCACTACACTAATTCTTCAAATATTATTTGTCTTTATCATATTATCTCTGTATTCCTTGTTCCCTTGATGCACTAACTTCAATATTCATCAGTTCATACCCCTTTATCTGAAACCTCACCCTTTTGTCATCTCTCATACTATAGTAATATCTCATGACATTTAGGTACCACAACTCATTCAGAAGTTCTCCAATTTATGACTACTTCCCTCAGATTTCCATACTTGTCTACCTCAAAAAAATAAAATAAATAAAATAAAATGACTATAAATATACCTGGGCATCTTTGGAGTTGTTTTGTTTAGGAATAATCCATCCTTTAATTTACCTTCCCTCCAGTTTTCCCTTCTTCTCCTTTCTTCCTATTTCCCTGAGAGAAATGTTATTTCTGTATCTATCTGTGTGTGTGTGTGTGTGTGTGTGTGTCTATTCTTCCCTCCTTTGACTGTTCAGATGACTGGTTTGAGTGTCAACTGCCCTCCCTATCCCTCCTTGTTTGTATAGATGTCTGCTTATGAACTCTCATTATATGAGGCACTTTTCCCTAAACTTTCCTTCTCTTCTCCTTTACTGTTTTCCTCTTTCCTTCCCTTTCCGTTCCTCTTTTAAGATTATTAAGATCCAATAGAGGGGCAGCTAGGTGGCACAGTGGATTGAGCAATTACCCTGGGGTCAGGAGGACCTGAGGCCAAATCCAACCTCAGACACCTGACACTTATGAGCTGTATGACCCTGGGCAATTCACTTCATCCCATTGCCTTGCAAAAATAAAAAGACATAATAGAACCACTTCAAGGCCCTCAGTCTAATTAACTTCCTTCTATGATTCTTGGTAATGATAGAATGGAATAGAATAGAATTAGAAAGCAAACAGTTTATCCTTGTTTAGTCTTTTATCATTCTTTATTCATGTTTAATTTTTTATATTCTTCGAAATTTCTGTATTTGAATTTCAGAATTTCCACACAGTTCTGATCTTTTCATCAGGAATACTTGGAAAACCTCTATAGGATTATATTCAGTTTCATTCAATACATTATTCTTGGGTGTATGCCCATATTCTTTATTTTCTGGAATATAAGATTTCAAGTTCTCCACTTCTTTACAGTGATGTCTGCTAAATTGTGTGATTCTGACTGTGCTTCCTTCCTGTCTGTCTGCTGAAATTATTTTCCTTTGAGTTTTGTCTATAATACAACTGGGAGTTATGTTTTCAAGGCTTTTTTTGGGGGGGGGGGGGAGTGGTTTCTTTCAGAAGGTATCCAGTATAACTCCTAATTCTACTTTGCTGTCTGGTTCTAAAAAGTCTGAACAGTTTTCTTAAAATATGTTATTAAGGGCTGTGGCCTTCAGATATTCTGATGACTCTTAAATTTTTACTCTATTTTTTAATTCAATTATTTTTGCTATGAAATATTTTATATTTTTTCTTTTTTTCATTTTAGTTTTTTGATTTTGTTTTACTATTTCTTTTTATCTCAAGGAGTCATTGGTTTCTATTTGATCCATTCTCATTTTCAAGGGGTTTGTTGCTTGGGCAGATTTTGTGTCTCCTATACCAAGTTGTTTCCAATTCTTTCTTCTAAGGCTCTCATGGCTTTTCCATTTTTTCCCTTCAAATGCATCATTTAATGAACAGAAAACATTTTAAAACTTCTTGAAGCATCTCTTCCAGGAATTCTAGTTGAATTTGTGCCCAGGCTGTTTTCCTTTGAGGTTTTGCTGACTCGTGTCTTGGTATCCTTTTCTGGGTTTGTGTTCTGAGACTCCCTGCCACCCTGATGGCTCTTTATGGCGAAATTCTTTTGGGATTCCTCCTCTTTGCAGTCAATTTGATGATGTCAGCTTTGATGTTAGTGATGTGCACTTTGCTATTTTCTTGGGGTTCTATCTAGGGTCTCAGGACCTATGAGTTATCAATGCTCTTAAAGTGACCCAATACAAGGCCAAGCCCAATTATTGCTCTTTCCTGACCCTGAGTTTGAACACCAGTAGATGCTACTGGGGCCCAGCTTGGAATAAGGAAAACTTATCTCCCTGTGTTCAAATCTGGCCTCAGACATTTTCTAGCCATGTGACCCTAGCAAGTCACCTCACTTTATCTCAGTTTCCTCAGCTGTCAAATGAGCTAGAGAAGGAAATGGCCAACCACTCTAGAATCTCTGCAAGAAAGCCCAAGTGAGAGCATGAAGAGTCACCCACCTGAAAAAGATTAACAACCAAGACCAGCTGGGTTCTGCCAGCCACCTAGGAAGCTTTGTGGGTTCCCAGTGACTGAATTTCAGACTCCTTTTTGATCTGGGAGGTCCCCCCCCCCAGGCTTCAACCTAGGCTGCAGGTGGGAGCTAAAACTTGGATCTGGGGCTCCTGGGGACAATCATACTGTTTCTATTCAGGGAGCTCTGAGTGACTGAGGGGGGCCCAGATTCACTCATCAGTCTACCCTGTATCTGGGACCCAACCCTGGGTGGTATCCTGGTTTGGGACTTCTGGGGGGGGGCTCATATGAAGCCTAGTCCCCAGCAATAGCACACCTCTGTCTCTCTATGCTGATCTGAGCCAGAAAAGTAACCCATTATAACTTTTTCCCAGATAACTCCATGAGAATTTGGTCTGGTGCATTTTCTTTTTTCCTTTATTCTTAATTATATTTCATTTTTTCCAAATTAAATGTAATGATAATGTTAACATCATTTTAATAAGATTTTGAGTTCCAGATTTTTCCTACCTCCCTAAGCAATTTAATATATGTTATAAATGTTCAATTAGGTAAAATATATTTCCATATTAGTCATGTTGTGAAAGAAGAAGCAGAACAAAAAGAAAAAAGCACAAAAAAGTAAAGAAAGTACAAATACTGTGCTTTGATCTGCATTCAGATCTCTGGATGGGGATGGGATTTTCCATCATGAATATTCTGTAATTGTTTCAGATCATTGTATTACTGAGAAGAGAAGTAGCTCCTAGTTTATCAAGGCACAATACAGTGTTTGGTTTTGCTCACTTCACTTTGCATCAATTCTTGTAAGACTTCCCAGGTTTCTCTGAAATCTACCTGCATGGGGAGGCTAGGTGGCACAGTGGATAGAGCACTGGCCCTGGCGTGAGGAGGACCTGAGTTCAAATGTGGACTCAGACACTAAATAATGACATATCTGTGTGACCTTAGACAAGCCACTTAACCCCATTTCCCTTGCAAAAAACCTTTAAAAAAAAGTCTACCTGCACCCATCATTTCTTGAAGCACAATTGTAATTTATTACATTCACATACCACAACTTGTTCAGCCATTCCCCAATTGTCTGGCCAGACAAATGACCCCCTCAGTTTCCAATTCACCTTGTGCATTTTTTAGATCTGTTTAGAGGAGGACTTTTTTGAGGGGAGTAAATGGGGGGATCCACAGATCTTCCTATTACTCCACTATCTTGGTTCCACTTAGAGATTTTATCATATACACTGTGGGTGTCCTTCTGGGTCTTGTCTTGGTCCCTCTTCCCTTCTCCCTCTCTATTTTACTTGATCTCACCAGCTCCTCTGGATTGAATTTTCATGTCTTTGCTGATGATTCCTAGAGCTATGTATCTTGCCCTAACTTCTATTCCAACTCCCAGACTGACAACTCTACTTAGTTATGACATTTTTTTCCTATAAAGCTTTTAAGTTTATTATGTTAAAAATGAACTTATTAAATTGTCCTTCAAGGTTTTCCCTTTTCTGAATTGTCCCACTGCTGGGTGAGGGCACTGCCATCTTCACCTCAGCTCATCCTGGACTTCTCACTTTCTTTTACCTCCCCTCTCCCCAAATCCAGTCTGTGGTGCAGTACTCTACATTCTGCCTTCCTAACATCCCCTTCTCCAAGCCTGCCCCAAACCAGTGGCTGCTGCCTCACCTCATCATTGGAAGTATCGCAATAGTTGCTGGTGGGTCTGCCTGCCTCCAGTCTTTCTCTATTCTGGTTCATCCTCCACTCAGCTAAGTGATCCATCTGAAGTGCAGGTATGAACATGTCTCGTCCCCACTGAATAACCCCCAGGGGCTCCCTCTCACTCCAGGGCCAAATATAAAATTTTCCATTTGGCCTGTAGAACCTTTCCTTGCCTGGCCTCCTACCATGCCAGTCTGTTATATTTTACCCTCGTCCTCTTTGATCCAGCGATACTTTTTTTTTTTTTTGCTATTCCCCGTGCCTGTCCCTCCATCTCCTGGCTTTGGCCATTGTCCCTGCATGTTTCCCCGTGCTTCCTTCTCTTCCTGTCCTGGCTGCCTTCTACTCTCTAGGAAGTCTTCCAGCTGATGCAGTGTATGCCTTATTTGTATGGAGTCATCTGTATATCCCCTCTTCCTTTACACTCTGGCTCCTTGGTCTTTCTTTGTATGCTCAGCTCTTGGGGCAGTACCTGATACTGTGCCCATCAGCACAGGCTCCTGACTTTTATTTGGTGGCATAAGAAGAGGCATGATGGTAGGAGGGACCCAAGGCTGAGGCTTGGCTGGGCAAACTCCTCAACAGGCTAAGGGGTCCAGGGCCTGGAGAGGAGGCAGAGGAGGGGTGAACAGCCTCACCAGGGGGTCAAGCTAGAGGGAGGCAGGTGAGTGGCGCATGCTGAGGTGATGGTCTGGGAAAGAACCAAGTCGGAGGGACTAGCATTCATGGTGAGGATAAAGGAGGTTTGGACTTACTAGGCAGAGGGAGAAGTGAAAATGATGCCATGGAAATGCTAAGTAGTGAAAAATTATGTCAGACCAGCAATAGGGCTCCTAACTTTCTGCTGCAAAAGCAGGTTTTCTAACATTTCTGAAAAATGTGTTATTTTGTATCTTTCTGTGCTGTCCTTGTATCAATAACAACTCACAAACTTTGTATCTGATCAGAAACTTTTGCATTTATTCCCCTATTTTGAACCCATACATTATGTTAAATATGCCCCAAACATGGATGAGAGCACTTTGGACCTGGAAGGGATACTGGGAGAGACACAAAGGATGTTATGAAAGGAGAATTCTTCACAAGATTGTACTCATTTCTTTGTGTCTCTTAAAGGACCAATCCGTTTGCTAAATAAACTTGACGTCCCTCATATCTCTGGGGTCTCTGTCTTGTGAATTCATCACTCTGCTCA
Organism: Macrotis lagotis; assembly: GCF_037893015.1. Lineage (NCBI taxonomy): Eukaryota > Metazoa > Chordata > Mammalia > Peramelemorphia > Peramelidae > Macrotis > Macrotis lagotis. Next base: position 2,389,785 of record NC_133661.1, on the reverse strand, counting down.
AACCCAACTTCCAACACTTCAGTAGTGCATTGGTCAAGAATCGAACCCGGTCAGCTGCTTGGAAGGCACCTATGCTTCCCACTATACCGCCAAGGTTCAAACCCAGACTCCAACAGAATGACATAGGATCATTCTCAGGGAGGGAGATTTCAGAGTTCATACAAATGGAAGCCTTGCAGGGGACAGCTAGATCGAGAGCCTGACCATCTCGCGTGGAGCTGAGGAGAGGCCGAAGAGGGCATCCTGAGAAATGGGGACACCCAGGAAGGAACCATCAGTGTAAGGCTGTCTTCTGCTGTGAGGAAAACGACAGACTGATCTCAATGAGGAAAAAAATGAGGATCCTGGAGGCTAGTTGATAATAGCAGAATTCTGATTAGAGAATAGATTTGGGCTGAATGAGTCCAAAGGAAGGGAGGTCATGAAGTGATGGTGGTAGAAGGGAGCCAGGAAGACCAGGAGTAAAGGGGAGAGTAAAAAGTGCAGACAGTTCTGGAAGGGATGGCCACGGTGGCTGCATCGTCAGGAGGGAGCCAAGTCTCTGGGCAGAGGGAACATTGAAGATGAAAGCCAGCTTGTCTTCTATGGGAAGGTGGGTCATAGTGAGGTGGGGGCAGTCAATTCAGAACTCCTGGTGGGGATTTGTGAGTCACTGAGGAAGGAATTCAGATGTTTGGGAGTGGGGTGCTCTGTGGGTATTAGGCAGCTGTGTGTCTGGAAAGCTGAAGAAATGGGAGAGGGGCTAGATAGGGATACCCCCCAGGGACAGGCACAGGAGGAATGGCCATATAATTAGTGTTTTTCTGTGCTGATGGTTTTGATGGTGCCAGGGACTTTGGTGGGGAGGACTTTCCATTCTCAGTCTTCAGGACCTGAGGCTAAAACCAAGAACAAGCTGATCCAGCTGAGGCGCAGAGCACCTGGATATGTTGCTGCCAGATTCACCATTTCCATTCCACAAGGATGTGTCATGGGGCTGGGGGAAAACGGCTATTCCTGGGTTGTTTATATCAAGGGCTGAGAGGAGCGTTTATGGTATGTTGGTATGTCCCAACTTCCTTGGGGTCTCCTGCCAGTCCTATTCATGTTCTCCCCCCAAAAGGATGATAGAGGGCTGGGGGCCCTAGTGAGTTCCCACTTAGCCCCCTACTAAGAGATGCTTGCTGACTGACCAAACCTTTAATATGGGAGACTGGTCAGATAAAGGAAGCCCACCAGAGATAGCCTCGGCCTTGGTTCCCTGAAAGAAAAACTGACCAGATGTGTGGACCCTCCAGGGAGGCATGAAGTGTCAGAAATGACAGTGAGGACCAATGGAGTCATGAAGTTTCTCCACCAAACCGGCACATGCTGCCGGAGCAGCGGCAGAGCTTTGGAGTTCTGGGAACCACCTGATGGACAGAAGCAGGAGCAGAGTGAGGAGCCTCAAAGGACAAACCGGCCTTCACTCTGAATTCCTTCCCTTCTGGCTTCACCCCACAAGATTCTTAAGGCCGGGGACCCTGGCAGGTTGGAGGAACTTGATCTGAGCCACCTAACTTTAGGCAGTGATCCATAGGGAGATAAGAGGCATGGGCGATGGGGGAGGACAGGCCAAGTCAGGGTTCAGGTAGGATTCCCTAGGATTTAGTTTACTCAGGATTGTTGAGCCTCCAAAATGGAAATGGGTGTGGTATATACTTCCTAAGGGCCTGCCCTGACTAAAGCTGGGAGTCCATTCTGGGGACTTCTCAATCCATGATCACACTACTTCTAGAATGTCAACCAGACAGAAGGATTTGACTCATTGTCCTCTGGTGGGTGGGACATGGGGGCAACCCCGGGTCTCTAGATATTGCCGCTGGTGCAAAAGCTCCAGAGGCCAATGCTCCCCTGCAGCTTTTCTGGTTGGTGGCTGACACCAGGTTGGGGTCTATACAAAGTGATGAGGTTGAGATCAAGTCCCTAAGAGGCCGTCTGGGGGGGCTGTGTTGGCATCGAGTTTAAACAAGTCCTTCCTGGACGCCTCATCATACTTTGAAAGTGACTCCTTGGCAGGAGCACAGATGGTGTTGACCCCATTTGATGCCCATTATCTAAAGGGTACAACCAGTCATTACACTGGCATCTCCACCAGTCAAGCTGGACTCTTCATGGTTGCCTTGACAGTGCACTACCCCTCCTGGCCTACAACAGGGACCTTCCAGGCTCACTCTGGGATCCCAGCCTGGGGCCAGGAGGGAGTCCCAGGCCATGCTCCCCATCTTGCTGTCTCCACAGCTGCCAGTCATTCCCAGGACTATCAGAAGGGGCAAGACAATGCGTCACACCCCAATGTTTCTGGACCCAACTCTCATCTCCCCCATAGCCTATGGCAGGTTGTCTTTCCCCATCTGTACATTCAGTGGCTGGCAGGGGTCCTGAAGGCCTTTTCATTCCTTCAAAATCAATTCCTCCAAAGCCTTAGGTGGCCACTCTCAGAGGCTCCCTGACTTTTTCTGGGGCCTGGTATGGCTGGCAACTTGTCTAGCTGGCTGCCTCTGCTAGGCCTGCTCGCTCCCCCGTGCTCCCCACTAGGTCCCTACCACACTCCTTGGCCCTACCCTTTGTCAACTTGGCACAGAATTCTTCTCATTCTGGCTGTGGGGCTGAAGTCGACAAAGGGCAGGGCCAAGGAGCACAGTAGGGACCTAGCGGGGAGCACAAGGGAGCGAGCAGGCCTGGTAGGGGCAGCCGCCCGGACCCGTTGCAGGCTGTCAGACTTGGGTTTTGACTCACTGGAGACAGTGCCCCACAGTTGCCATAGATCACAAGATTGGCTCATTGAGGGCTAGCCTGAGTGAGATAAGGTCAGTGGGGAGATCTGAACCCACCTCTTCCAGACTCCAAGGTGTGTGACCACCGGTCACCAACTCCCCAGCCCCTCCTCGACCGTGCCCTTTCTGAAGTCATAGCCATTGGTGGCTCCTGCCCTCTGCAGTCAGAATCAGGGGTGTTGAATTTGGCTGAAATGCTCCTTTATTCTGTTACAAGAAGTGGTTCAAAGGGTAGGAGAGGGACTAACTACTCAGGACAAAGGGAATAGAAAACAAAAGATCCTTCATTTTGTTTAAGGTGCTGGGGCCCAGCAATCACTCCACTTAATTATTGGCTGGCCGTCTGAAGAGGGGACTGGCCGAAGACGAGGCCTTGCTTTCTGAATCACTCTTCCTTCCCTTGGCTTACAAAGCGCTGTGTCTGAGGCAACCCCTCTGTGGGCTTTGACCAAAGCAGGGGAGCCCAGTGGCTGGGCTGCGAAGGGCGATAAGCACCTGGGCCACCTCTGCAGTGGAGGAAGGGGTGGAGGGCAAAGGAGAGGGGCTTGCTTTTCAATCTGGAAGTTTGATTATTTCATCCTGGGTGGGGTGGGGGGCTAGGGGGGTCATCAGGGACAGATATAAACAAATGTTGAGTGTGTCCAGCACAGCAAAGATATGGCCTCCTTTCAGAAAATAATTTGCGCCAAGGAAAACGGCAGGCTCATGACACTGGTGAACTGGACCTGGAAACGGGCACCTTGGGGAATTTGGCAAACACAGAATTCTTCTCATTCTGGCTGTGGTGGCTGAAGTTGATATAAAGGGCAGGGCCAAGAAGTGTGGTAGGGACCTAGCTGGGAGCACGGGGAAGCAAGCAGGCTTAGTGGGGGCAGCTGCCTGGACACGTTGCAGGCCACACTAAGCCCTAGGAGGGCAAACAAGCGGAGGACCCAGAGACTTCAACGTCAGGGTTGGTTGGACCACCTTGGGGGCTTCCTCTCTTCCCATCTGCCCAGGAAGACCACCCAGCAGAATGGAGGAGAGACTTCCCTAAGTGGTTGCTCCAACCAGGGCAAACAGGCATGGGGGTCTTCTGGGACCACAAGCCCCTAGCAATCATGCTGTTAAAAATGACACGATTCACTTGTCCAAAGGAGTAGCCCCTGCGTGGGGAACTGGGAAGTGTGGGGACTTCCTGGAGTCCAGGGAGCCTCAGGATGGGGAGAACTCAAGGGGCTACGCCGACAGGGAGGAGAGGCCAGTCGGACCTGCTCCCCACGTGGTGCCCAGGGAGTGAAGACAGCTACTATCCTCCCCTTCTACTGAACTAGGAACACAACATTTACACAACAGATGAGCACAAGTCGCAGGAGCCATCCCGGACTCACGGCCAGACGCACGGCCTTCCTGCGGTAACCACCCTGCATGCTCAGAGATGGCAGCCTGCTGCTTGGCCAGACTCCCAGCCCCACTGCCCTAGAAGGTGCTGGTGGAGGTGGTGAGACGCCTTCCAATGTAGATCCTGAGGGGAAACGAAATGGCAGTTAGAGTGGTGTTAGTTGAGGGTGCAAGAAGACCCTGGAAATCGGGATTTCCTGCTTCCCCAGCACAATTCCTCTCCAAGTACCTGGAGTGGGGGCATCCAGGCCAGGAGAAAGGGGGCGTGCTGCCGACTCTCACTTCAGAGGTCCCCAACCCTTCAAGCTCTGGGAGCCCCTTCCTTTCCATCCCCCAGCCCCCTGAAGCAACCTCAGGCCCCCTTAAGATCCTCTTAAAAGTCTGCAGAGGCATCTAGGTGGCACAGTGGATACAGCACTGGCCCTGGAGTCAGAAGGACCTGAGTTCAAATCCAGTCTCAGACACTTAATAACTGCCTAGCTGTATGGCCTTGGGCAGGCCACTTAACCCCATTGTCTTAAATAAATTTTTAGAAAAAGTCTGCAGAGATGCTTGGAAAAGACCTAGGTTTCAAACCAGATCCCGTCTGGTTCAGAAGTTTCCCATCAGTGAGGGGCCACTGATGTTCTGAGGAGTTCGACTCAAACCCACCAAGCAGGCTGTGGGAAGCACTGGTGGAGGATACGGAGGGAGCCTCGTTTCTGGCTCCACATCTCCCCCATACCACCCCTTCTCCCCGCTGCCAGGCCCTGATCTCTAGCCAATGACTGCAGTCACCCCTCCAGGAGGTCTGCCTTCAAGTCCAGTGGGTCTCACCGGCTCATTCTTCTGCTCCATCCCCCCAAAAAACCTCAGCCACCATCCCTGCAGCCTCCCTGAACTCAGGCCGCATGGGATCCAGCAGGCGGTCCTGGCCCCGCTGCACAGGAAGAACGTCTTCCCTCCTCATTTCCACTGCAGACTTGGATCCCACGGTCTTAGTCCCCAGTCTCAATTTCCTCACACTGATACCTTGTTCATATTCTTGGATGCTTCTGAAGGTGGTTCCTGCTACTGGATGTCAGCAGGGAGAGTTTTGTCGTTGGCATCTTGGCCTCCAGGACCCAGCAGTCCAGTCCCCTTCGGAAGAATCCAGGGTGTTGGCAAAATTTTCTGGACATCCAGACTGACTCTAGTTTCCACCTGCTGCCAATGGCGTCTGCTCAGAGATCCCTTTTCCATGAGAGCCTGAGACCCTCTCCTTGAGGGTCCCTTCACCCTAACCCCCAATCCTTGGGAGTCTCTTGAGGTGAAACATCCTGAATTTCCTCCCTCGGTGTATTCTCATCTTGTCCATGATGGCAATGGGACACCCGACCTGGAGGTGATGCCCCAGATGCAGGCAGGCCAGCCAAAGGGCAGGAGCGAGGCGAGACCTTCCTCCAGCTCTGACCTGGCTCCTCTTCGGGTCAGTCAGAGGTTCATGCCAAGTGGACACTCCTTTAAAACCCCCAGCTTCTGCAGAGGGGCTGGCTTCTGGTTCCCACCGTCCCTGCTCCACCCCCTGCCCAAATGGTAGCATTGTGGCTTGGTGACCCAGGCCTAAGTCCTCTTCAATTCATGTTGCTCCAGCCTGGGACTTGACGGACACCGGCTGCAGCGTGTGGCCACCCAGCCCGGCCACCTGCACACAAGTCAGGCACAAAGCCACAGCACGGGATGAGCCATGTCCAAACAATTATGTGGCAATGAACCCACAAACAAGTACCCTACCTCTCCATGCCCATCTACACACACACGTACACATGTGTGTGCTTCCTCTGAGCCCAGCATGGCTCTGGCTGGTTTGATCATCTGGTTGCTCAGCTTCCTAAGGGTTTCATGACAACACTGTTGCTTCAGGATAATGTGTTCTCATCAGTCAGCCAGTGAGCACTTACTGAATACCTTCTGTATACCTGGGGCTCCAATAGAATACAAAGAGGAAGAAGACGGTCTCTGGCCCTCGAACAGGGGAGACGACAAGTTAGAAGCAGGATGAACAGGAGCTGATGGACAGAGGGACTGCGGCAGGATTAACAGGGCTTGGGAAAGACTTCCTCTAGAAGTTGGGATGGGAAGGAAACCGAGGAAGATAAGCCATGTTTGCAAAGCGCCTACGTGTCCTCACAACCACCCGAGGATGCGGGGTTATGCCTAGCCCCATTTTACATGCTGAGACCACAGGTGACCTCGGGCTTCCTGACCCCAGGACTCTCCATGATGCCGCCAGGGGACAAGGCATTCCAAGAATGGGGATCAGCCAGAAAAAAAAAAGCCCAGAACCAAGAGATGTGGATCTTGTTCTTCTGAACCCTCCCAGAAGCTGGGTCTTCAGTAGAGGCCTGAAGGAAGCCAGGTGAGTGAGCTGGGGATGAGGAGGGTGAAGGTCCCAGGTACGAGGGGACTTTCCCTTTGACTCTGTAGCCCCCTTCTCTGGTCTGACTCTGCCCCAAACTTGGTACAGGTTTTCATCTTTTCAGGCGTGGACTAGGGCAAAAGCAGCTGGGGGGGTATTGAGGGGGGGCCTGCCTCTGGTCCATCCTCCACTGAGGTGCCAAGGTGATTTTTCCTAAAGCCCTGTTGGGATCATAGGATCTCCCCACCTCCCCCAGTCAGCAAAGGATAGCGTCTCCCTCTTATCTCCAGGTTCAAATAGAAAACCCCGTTTGGCTTTCAAAGTCCCTTCGGGCCTCGCTTCCTCCTTGCTTTCCATCTCCAACCTTACTCCCCACCAAGGACCCCCAGCCCTAGGCCCTGCCACCCATCAGACACTTCATCTCTGGGTCCAGGCATCTTCTCTGCTGGTTCCCGGCCTGGAACTCTCGTCATCTCTGGCTGTGGGCTCCTGGACTTCCTTTGACAATCCCACCTTCTCCAAGATGCTCTTCCATGCCCCTGCCCCTCTCCAGTTTGCTGCTTGTCTCTTGTCTCCTTCTTTAACCAGGGGGGTTCATGAGGGCAGCAACCAGCCCTTGCTCTTCTTTGTACCCCAGGAATTTAGGGCTATTACATTGGAGGCAGCGATCCCTAAAAATGCTTGGTGCCCTCTCGAGAGCAGGTGAGCCCCAGACAATGACGTCCACTGGCCACAAGATTCGTGCTTGGAGGGTCAAGATTGCCAACGTTTGATATGATCAGATGATAAAATGTCAAGGTTCCATTCTTTTTTCCTGGGATTTGGGGATCCATAAATGCTGCCAGTTCCAACTCTTTCCCTCACTGCCAGCCATGCTTTCTGCATTCTCCTTCCTGGCAAGGGGCAGAACCGAGGCTGTCTGGAGCCCCCATTTTCTCCAAGCTGTTCTCTTTAATGACCTCACAAAAGTCGATGTCTTCTCCTGCCAAGAGCTCCCCCCCACCCCAGGGCCGGCACCCCAAGAGGGACACCCAAGGGACTCACCCCAGCCCAATGGCGAGGAAGTGAGAGAGCAGCAGGGACGGGAGGAAAACCTTCAAAAACTCTGCCGAGAAGATGCCCCCCTTTTTCATGACGCTCGTGTTTCTCATGCTGAGAGTGGCCGAACGCTTCGGGTGCTTAAAAAGAAACTCCCTAGGATGAAAGGAAATAATGGAGAGGGTCAGAACTCCCCAACTGAGGGCAGGGAGACCCTCCCCCTCCCCACACCCCATCTCTCCACCTCCATCAGTGCAGCTGCATCCACACTCACTTTGGGGGGATATTTTCAGGCCTACTGGACCAGTCCCAGATCCAGTCTGAGTTTTTCTTCAGGATGCTCTCTACTTCTTTCCGTCTTTCCATGTAGTCTTCTTCAGACTAAAGCAAAATGGAAGTTACTGAAGCCTCTGCAGGCCTGCAGACCCCCCAGAGACTGGACTCTCCCGCATGGTATGGGCCGGATGGAGGTCGCCCTGACCATCCCTGCTAGGAGCCCCGGGCCTTAGTGACTGAGCTTTCTTGGCAACTAGCGGCCTGCCCCGGGGGGCCTGTGAGGTGAGAGGCTTCGCAGGAGAGCGGGACACCTTCATTTCATGAACAGGAAGCAGAGCAGGTCCCTGGACAGGTGACCAGTTCAAGGTCTCACAAGGAGGCTGAACTGCTCACTTCTAAAGTGTTCCAGAGCTGTGATAAAATCACAACTTAAAGTTGGATGATCTGAGTTCAGATCCTGGCTCAGATGCCCGGATGGAAATACTGGCTGGTTCCTCATCAGATCCTCTAGAAGGAGGAAAGGGGATTCCTGCCTGGTGGATACGGGCTGAACTACTGCTTGGGACACGGCTCCCTTTCAAGCACTGAGGATTGGGGGCTAGTCAAGGTGACAATGCCCACCTGGAGCACAAGTCCTGATGAGTCTTACACCAGCCCAAAGGTGGAGAGAGCAGCCCCAACAGTGGACTATGCATAGGTGAGGGATGTTCAAGGTGTATTAGGCAAAGCTGCCCACCAAGTCTGTGTGTGTGTGTGTGTGTGTGTGTGTGTTTGTGGTGTCTGCAAATTCATAAATTTCTCCAAGACACAAATGAAGCAGAAGTCAGAAAAAAAATGCTTTTAAAATGGGGAAACTGAGGTCTAGAGATCAAGGAGTATGCCCACAGAAGGTTAAGGTCAATGTGGGATTTGCTCCAGGTTCCAAAACGCCCCTAATGTAGCTCTTTCCCCTCCACTGCCCTGCAGCCTGGGCAGATAACAGGAATACCCACAGGCCACGACAGCAGAGTCAGTAGGTAGTCACTGCTGAGTGTTATTGATCTATAAATCAACTTCTGTTGATGAACTTTGCAAGTTTTCTACCTAAATCATGTTCTTTCTCTGCATGTGACTCAATCCAGACATGGCCTCAGTGACCCAAATATTAACCACCTGATAACACCCTGTGCCAACAGGTAACTTATTTAAAATGCCACAGGGAGCAGCTGCCGGGTAAAATTCCCCCCCCCTTAGGGAAGAGGGTCCCCAGCACCTCTCCCAGGTGCCCCTCGACATCACTGACATGCCCTCCCTCCTACCTGGGAGCTGTTCTTTTCTCCAATGCTGTGAGTATCCGTTTCAGAAATTCGGTTAATATCTTGGGGTGTCTGTGACCGAGGTGGGCTTCACAAAAACAAAGGTGGAGGCAAAGGGCAAAGACAAGCCTGTTAGCATTCCTTTTTCAGTATGAAATGGCAGGGAGCAGAGAGAAAAACATCAGACAGATGAGAAGGACAGAGTCAGAATCCCACTCCCAGGATGGCCTGGAAGGTCTGCCTTGGCCTTTACGGTTCAAGTATTGGGACCCTTCTTGAGAAGTCAACCTGTCAAGAGTGCTCTGCCCCCCCCCCCCATCACTGCTGCTTCTGTTGTCCTGGATCAAACAGAACAAGTCTGATATCCCTTTAGATATCTGAACCCGGCCCTTCTGTCCCCCTCTCCTGTGCCTTTCTGTCCATCAGATCACCCTCATGACAAACTTGCCCATCCTGCTTCTCCTTCCTCTGCACACTCTCCAGCACAGCTATGTTTCCTGATCCACGACATCAGAACCAAACACAGATGTCCAGATGAGATGTGGATTAGGCAGAGGACCCCAGGGTTGTGCCCTGCCCTATTCCTGGAAGCCTTTTTGGACACTCCTTCCCACTAGTAACTCCCATCAGACTTAAGACTATTCTAAAAACCTCAGAACTTTTCAAATGACTGCTCACTATGCCTCCTCCTAGCCCATCACAGAGAATTCATCCTCACTGAATTCCATTGTTGGGCTAACTGAAATGTTCTAGCCTGTCCAGAGCTTTGTATTGGCTCTATCTCAGATTTCTGTCATTTGGAACCTAATTCATTGCATGGATAAAAAAGTAAAAAAGCACAGATCCAGGGGCACTCCACGGGAGACCTTCTGCCAAACTGCCATGGACTCCTGAAGACAGTCTTCGAGTCCTGCCCTCTAAATCCATTCTACTCTAAAACTCTCTGGCTTTCCCACAAGTCATGATCCCCAGCCTTTCCAGTACCGAGGAGAGGTCCTTTACTATTTCCTCTATCTTGGCTATGAATTCCGTTCACCACTGCTCTATTATTTCCAGTGCAAGAGTCATTGTTCTTGCAGAAGAAACAAGAGCAGAGCAATCAAAAAATTAAAGTTATCTTCTCTCTGGAGCCAATATATACTATTTCATGAGCCCAAACAAAGAGCCCCATCCTTTCTTTGGAACTCCTCTTCCCCCAAAAGATTTGGTGCCTTTACCCTCATCTCCCTGAGCTCATCTTGGGTTTGAGGGCTCCTGACACTGGATTTATAAGTCTATGCCACATTTGTTACCTGTCATCTTCTCCCTCTCTCCTCCCTTCTGCCTTATATAGCTATCTTTTTAAAATCTATGATGACTGGTTAGTTCCTCTGCATTCACACTGAACTGTTCAGAAAACTCCCTGCCTCACTAGAATTGTTTGTTTTTAACCGTTGGAATTTCATTTTTCAGAACTGCCCAATTCCCCCACAATGTCTTTGCCTGGAGAAGCTGAATCTGTGGCATCCTATCTATCAGTCTAAAAACCTTTCAAACCTTGGGTGCCTGCCATAGCCTAGGCAAGACTTCCCTCTCTTCTTTCATAGCTCTAGGGGATGGCCCTTTCATTTCCACCCCAGCAGGCAGGACCTCTCTGAGAGAATCAGACACAAAATACAATGTCCCCTTGATGCTTCCTCTCCATTTTAAAGAGGAAATTGTCATTTAGGCAAATTAAAGTTTTGCTCCAGCAGAAGCCTGTGTAACTGGAATCCCTGCATTATTTTATCATGGTTTCTCACTTCTGAAAATCCTTAGGTCCCTTCAAAGCTCACCTACATGAGGAATTCCTTGTTGCTCCTCCCCAAATTACCCACACAGCCTCTATAGATTAGGCATAGGCTTCCCTTGTTTTATGTTGTCGTCTTCTATAGAATGGAAGATTTACTAAGATAGGAAAGATCTTGTCTTTGAATGCTCAGTGTTGGGTCCCCAGGAGGTGCCTAATAAATGCTTTTGCTCCATTTACTCCTGGTCTCTTTCTTGCTTTGCCTCCTGGGAACTTCTGGGTTCCCCAATGCAATTATTCTTTTTCTTTAATGGTAGTTCCTCTGCCTGGGGTCAGACACCTGGCAGTTTTGGCATTCTCTCCTTCTTTTTAGTTTGAAGACTTCTGGATGATCTTTATAAGATCAGACAAAGATATTTATAGGACCAGGCAAATATAGCCTTCCCAAGCCATGTTAGATATCTTCCATCCTTGTTCAGGAGTCATGCCTAGTCTAAGTTCCTTTCTTAGGTGCCATCTTCATTGCTAGCCACTGAGATTGTCACATCATGGAACCACTCACCCAGGTGGCTAACAGCTGTCTCAATGTCCCTGAGCCATCATCGTACGCTTCTCTTCTTCCTCCTCCAGATTTCGGGGGGGGGGGGGGGTGTCTATATTATCATTCCTTCAAACATCAGCAGAAAGATGCTCCTTTCTCAGAAGACTTAGCTCCCTCCTCTTCAAAGAGAAGCTACAATTTGTATTTAGTACCAAGTACATACTTGTCCTTTCCTTCCCTTCCTCCTAAGTGTGATAGTCTTCCTCCTCTCTCCAACATCCTGACAAAGGTCAAGTTTCCCCTCCCCCACTTCAGATCCTTTTCCTCCTCTTGAAGCTCAGTTGCCACTATCTTTGGGAGTCCTGTTAACCTGGAAATCATATTATGATCATGGGTTAAAGGAACTGGATTATGTTCATCCTGGAAGAGAAAAGATTGGGGAAAACAAGGTATCTATAAGCCCTCCTAAGGACCAAACCATGAAAAGTGAGAAAGAACCAAGTTAGGTTTGACAACAGAAAGATCTTGTAACAATGCAAATTCTCCCAAGGGAAGGGAGACAGAGGAGGTGAAGGGCTTCCCTTCACTGGAGGCTAGAGAGCCATCTGATGGCCATGTTATGGGAAAGTCAGGCCGGGCTGAATGGCTTTAAGATCTCTTCCATCTCTGACAACTGGAGGACATCTCCATTTAGCTGACTGCCCACAGTTCACATATGAAATCATGAAATTATTTCTTTTGAAGGTAAGAACATTACCAGGGATTCACCAAAAGTGTATGAGAATGTACATTTACAGATTAAGGAAACTGAGGTCCAAGGAGAAGACAGACTTTGCCCAAAGTCCCTTTATTCCTCAGTGTCAGCTGGAATGGAACCTGGGTATTGTCTCCCAACCATTCTGCACCATCCCTCTTCCCAGGCTGGCAGTGGGGGCCGGTCAGTGAAGAAGGACAGCCACGGCAACAGTTCCTTTGCTTCCCACTCAGATGATGCCTACCTGTCACAGTGAGAACTCTTGGAGCTGCTCCGTCCAGACTCATGCTGGGCATCCAGAAGAATCTTTTCCATGTCGCCATTATAGGCTGAAATTGAGGATGGCGCTGCACTATGACCATTGCCATTACTGCTGAAGTGCAATTCCACCCAAGAGCCTGTGGGGACAAAACCAGGGACAAAGCTGGAGAGAGCCCACCCCCAAACTGGCACAAGACAGAGGACTCAGGGGTAGTAATTAGAGCCCGGACACCGACTCGATGGCCGAAGCAGATCACACAAAAGATCCCAGAGCTTCAGTTTCTTTATCTGTAAAATGAGCATTCTAGTCTGTACACATCCTTCCTCCCCGAGCTGTGGGGAAGAAAGCACTTTGGACAAGATCAAGTGTTAGCAATATGGGGTTCATTAACATGGGACAAGCCCTTGACTAACTAAAAACTCAAACCACCAAAAGGGTTTTCACTCATAGCATTGAGGGAAATGACAACAGACTGAATCCCTGTGAATATGACTACAGAACATTCCAGAATCAGTGAGTCCTGGGACCCTATGCCTCCATGCCAGTGCCCAGCTTCAGTCATCCAAGAGGCACCAGGCCTAAATCTGACAACAAAGGACCTCACGACCAATTCGGTTTCTGTGACTGCACAAATCATTCTCTACTCTGGCCCCAGGCTCTTCCTCTATAAACAGGAGATCAATCCTGTGGCCTCCCAGGTAGCTTTGGGATGCCTAGAGCATAGTGAGTCTTCAGAGGCAGGGAGCTGGTCAGCTTTGAGATGCTATTTGTGAAGGACTTCACTCAGAGCACGCACTATGGCAGGCTATTAATGAATGCTTGTTCCTTCACCCATTTCAACCCCACAGGTAGACTGAGGTTTTCAGGAGATTTAAGAAGTATTTGCTGACATTTCATAACTGCTTAGAAAAGGAAGATGCTCAGATTTATAGCCAACTCCACTCCAGATGGCCATCCAGACTATTTGGGGGGGGGGGGGCTAGGTGCTAGGTGGCACAGTGGATAGAGCGCCTGCCTTGGAGTCTAGAGTACCTGATTTCAAATCCAGCCTTAATAATTACCTAACTGTGTGACCCTGGGCAAGTCATTTAACCCCATTGCCTAGCAAAACCCCCCCCAAAAACCCCAAAAACCAGACCATTTGGGCCTGACTCATGCTAGAGCCTTTCGAGCTTATATTTGTCTGATGAGCCACAGCTGGACACACTAACCCTTGACCCAGACGTGATGTCATCTCGGGCCTTGTTGGGCAAGATGGAACAACTTATAGCTCTTTTGAAACAGTAAGAGTTTAAGAGGCAAATTTCTGGCCTTTCCTTAATCCTCTGCTGCCCAAAGAACTGGAAAAAAAGTGAATGCCTGTGAATTGGGAGTGGGAACCAAAGACTTAAAAATTTTTTTCAAAAAAACCATTACATACATCATGCACAGGGAAAATTCATGAAGTTCTGGGGAATTCTTCTTCCTGGGGGTTAATCTGATGACAAAACACTTCAAAAATGGAAGCTTAAAGCAGGAAGTCCTTGTCACCAAGCATGGCCCTTCATGTGGCCTTTCCAAGAGGCCAAGTCACCAGCCTCTGCTACTATCTGTGAGTCCTTCACTCTGCTTCTTGCTGTCCTCATCTAGAAAGGCAGGGCACTGGATTCAGTGGGCCAAGAGGCCAGAACCCAAGGGCCAGACATTTAGGGACTCAGCAAGGAGCTGGAGCCCCTTTCCCCAGTGCCCTGCCAAAAGCAGAGAACACAGTCCAGCCAGTTCAGTGGCAGCCTTTGCCCTGCAAAGGAAGAGAAGCCAGGCACTCCGAGCCCTGCTCACAAGGAGTCCTTTGTCTCTAAATATGTCACATCTGTGAGAAAAAACCAAGCCAATGACCCATTTTATTCAAGGAACCTTGGCAATGGAGAAGCAAACTTGATTATGGGCAAGAGCCCAAGCTTGGCCCTTTAGAAGGCCCACTCACATCCTTGAAAGCATGAAGTTTCAAAAATTTCCCACATTAGTTGTGTTATTTGTGAAAGGCCCAGACATGGGCAAAATGACTGACTTTCCAAAGAAGCATCTCAGAACACAATGAGCAAGGAGGCAGGCACACAGATGCTCAGGAAACTCAAGCTTGGCCTTATGGGGAAGGGGCAGATTACTAAAGAGGAGTGTTTGGTGAAAATACAAGGCTTGGTCACTCTGGGTGCTGGCCTTCATCACCCTGGACATTGACTGACCTGCTGGCCAGAGCACCTGCCTCCAGACCGGCCCATCTCTAAAGTGGATCTTTTGCAAAGGCAGGTCTGTCTGTCTGTCACCTCCTCTAGTCAGTACCTCCAGGGACTCCCTAAAGCCCAATACTCTGGGATCCCATTCACACAACCTGTACTTTTCTTGGCTGCACCCTCTCTGGCTCAGTTTACCTCTTTCAGGCCCTACCACTACCACCCACACAGGTTCCCCAGAAGGTCATCTCCAATTCACCCTATAGAATGATCTCAGTGTTTACAGAGTTCTATCTTTATTGTCTCCCCACCAGACCAAGCTCCTTCAAAACTGTTTTTGACCTTTTGAATCCTTGGTGTACAGTACTGTTCACCATTCCTCAGCACTGAAAAGATCTAGGGACTCTGACACCCTCCCCCTCCCCTGACCTCCTGGGAGACCTAAAAGGATAGATGGAGAAGGACAGAAGGCAAGATGACCCAAGGGGCTCTCCTCTTGTGGAACTATTAGATGGGCTCTATTGGGCTTTAAGGGTCAGAACAGAGAACTCCGGATAGAGGTTACACAAGGGACTACCTTCTGATGGACGCCAGGAATAGCCCTCCTTGACCACTGGAGACCTTCACCCAGAGACTGAAAGACCCTGAAAGGGAACTTCTAGGAGGTGCCAGATCCATTAGAATATAATTTCCCTGAGGGCAGAAGCCTATTTGCTTTTGTCTTCTCAGTAACCAGCACAAATTCTGTTTGTGGACTAGTTAGATTTGGGGGAAGAATTGGACTAGGAAGTCACTGAAATTTCTTCCAACTCTAAAATATCTGTCGCATTTATTTTCTTTGTATCACCCCAGGGGAATAGAAGGTTCTAGAAAGCAGAATTATTTCAAAATTCTGATCCTTGAGTCCCAGTTCTGAATGCACAGTTGACACTTAAAAAAACTTGTTTTTATTTTTAATTGATCTAAATTTTCAGAGTAAACAAACCATAGACTAGGAGCAAAAAACTGGTAACTGAGGGTGCCCAGAAATTGGAGACGAATTAAGCAAACCCTAGTGTATGAATATAATTGAATTATAGTGCCACATAAAAATATGCATAGTGGGGAAAAGTTCAGAGAAACTTGTGAAGACTTTTCTGAACTGATTCAGAGCACCAGAAAAGAATGGCTTTAAAAGGGCAACATTAATACAATCACAACATTGTTAAAAAAAAATAAATAAATAAATTTTGAAAGACTAAAGAACTCCAGTCACTGTAATGACTCAATCCCCAACTCAGAGGACCAAAGACAGAAGGTGCTACCCCACCCCTGACAGAGGTGAGGCATCAAAATGGAGAATGAAACAGACATTGTTGAATATGGCCAATAAGGGAATATTTTTATCATGCATAAGTTGACAGGACATTTTCTTTTTCTTTAATGAGGAAAAGATAGTCTAGGTTTAGGGTTGCCCCCCAAAAGAAAAAGAAAAATGGGGCATTTAAACTGTTTTTTAAATACAAAAGAGAATAGAAAGAAAGCTAGAAGGAAACAGATGTGTGGAATTTATTACATCTAAAGGAAAAGGTCTATAAGAGATGTGGAGTTTCTTGTGTACAAAATTTGAAAAATGAGCTAATTAAACTGGATGGCTTCAACTGCTTTACATCTGGGATGTCATGAGCTCTCCAGGCAGGACAAGGCAGCTCCAAGCACTCTGGTTAGGGGGAACCCTCTCTGGGTTCCCAGATTCTGCAGCCCCAAGGCAAAATCCTGGCACCATGCTATGCTGTGAGCTGTATCTCCTGGATAAAGACAAGTCTCTTCCCCCCTTCTCCCAAGTATTTCTGGGACTGGGGTGACCTCTCTGGCTCTCGCTCTATTCTCCCTTCTCCTCTGAGGGGGAACAGACTAGCTTATCTCTACCATCCATGTTGACTTTGATATTTGATGACTCCCTTTCCTACTATTTTGAAACAAGGGTTTGTGTACCTTTTTGGTTTTCTATCCTCCATAGTTTTTCCCTGGGGTTAAGACGACAGAAGGGTTGGAAGGGATTTCCATGGCCAATTAATCCAAAAGGATATGCTGGTTTTCATGTTTGGAATGACCTAGTCTTTGCCTGACCTTCCCCCGAGAAGGGACCCCCCAGTCCACTGCTAAAGCTGGACTTGACTAGCCTGAATGGGGCTCTTTGCCACCTGCCCACACTGCCCTGGAGACAGCTCACACGGACGTGCCATCCTCCCACCCGCCATGAAAGCGTGTAATAAACCAGTCAGAACCCAAGTTGTTATTTCACTATTTCTCTCATTATGAAGTCTGACTTCCTCCTGGCTGCTGCTGCCAGGTCTGGGAGCAGGGTGGACTCAGAGGCCAAATGTGGATTTGGACTCGAGTTCCTCCCTACCACAAGGTCCTGGCCAAAGATGCAGGCTTTGGCCTTCTGGGCCCAGAGTTCCCCCAAATGAGGAATGTGGGCTAGAGCAGCCTATCAGCTACTAGAAGGGCCTGCTCTGCTAGGTACTGGGTGAGGGACCAGAGACTAGCTAAAAGGAAAGTCAAGCCAGAAGAGGCAGACAGGGGCCTTCCCTGTAGGCAGCCCAGCTGCTCCCTGGTTCCCATGCTGTCCCTAGACAGCCCATGGGGGGCCAGAAGTCAGGAGCTCAAAAAGGCAAGGAAACCAATGCCAGCACCCCTCAAGACTCCACCATCACGGCCTATCAGAAGGTACCTTCCACCCATGGACTCAGCTGCGGGGGTTCTCTGGGGTGCCTGACTCTAGGGGAGCACCCAGACTTTGCTGACCTATGTTTTCTAGCCCATGAGCCTGTGGGACTCAGGTCATGTCGGGGAGGTGGGGCATGAAGAGGAAGCCTGCCACAGTACAGGCTTTCTAAACGTCATCCCTGTCTCTGCCAGCACTCCAGATTCTCGTGGGCCAGCTGCCTATCCCCAATGATAGCCCTGGAGGAGGTTGTGAGTGTTGAGCTGCACGTACACAGGCTGGGCTGGAGGCAAGTTCCCACTGCTTCCATGGGTGTCACCAGCTTGTTTTAGAGGGAAACAGCCCCCTTGGAAGCCCTGGCCCCTCATGAGTCAGCATTTTGGTTTCAAGGTCCAGGAGCAGTGGGAAATTAAGAGCATTTGGATCCCCCCCACCCCATACGCCCAAGAGTTTAAATTTAGATGTGAATGGCCAATGCAAGGCAGCTGAGAGGGAGTCGAATCACTAGGAAAAGAAGCCTGAGCTCAGCAAGGCTTTCCAAACCCATGACCTACGAGGAGTTCAATTAGGAGAAAACGCTGAGAAGCCACAGAAATGACCAGAGAAAAGCAAAGCCAGTGAGGATTGGAGAGGACATCTGAGTGGCCTGCCCCAGGCCAAAGAGCAAGTGACTTGGAGACTGAGGTCCCTAAGGCTCCCAGTCTATAACTGGGTGAATTCAAAGGCCTCTAGGTAAAAGGGACTTCCAGGCAGACTGAAGCTGAGAGACACTCACACACACCACACAGACACACACACACCCTTCCCCTATGGTTGAGAAGGAAAAGTTCCTCTCCTTGAATAAAGTGGCCTAGTCAGGCTTTCTCCATACTGGGTGACTAGCCTTGTGAGGGTCCTCTTGCTGGGTGCCAGGCAGCACCCTATTCTACAGTCCGGTCTTGAGGTCTTAAACAGAGAGGCGAGTTCCTGTCCCCCCCTGCCCAGTGGCCAGCCCACCTGGGTTTCCATCCTGATGAAATCACATCCTAGGCTCTCTTCTAGTCTCTCCTCTAAGTGTTGTGTCACAGAGGTCAGACTTGTAAGCAATAGGAATAGCCTACGTTGATTATAGATTATAGGCTGGAAATTGGAAGTGGCGAAGGTGGGTCTTGCCAGTGGCCCTGAGCCATCCGGTCCCCTAGGTGGCCTGCCACAATATGGGAATGCTTAGATGACCTGAAATGTGGCAGACCTGCCTTTTTCTTCAATCCAATCCAATGGGTCTTCTAAGGACTTTGATAGGGTGGGCTGCCTCCCTGGTTTTCCAAAGCCAGGGCAGACTGGGCTCAAAATGGATTTCCAAAAAGGAAATCCTGGCAGTCTGGGGCCCCAGGGCCAGATCTCATGGTTACCCAGTGAATATGATTTCCAATCTGCAGTCCCATTCTCTCCCCACATGGAAGCCCAAGAAAAAGGGAGGAACTTGTCATTTTTCTTGCAGCCTTTTCCGAGGCCCCTTTCCAGCCTCAAGGGGAGGGGGTCTGGAACCTGGGTGACTTTCCAAGGACAAGGCCAGAGCAGCAGCTGAGCTGTGGCCCTTCTTGGTTAATGATTGCCAAAGCCCGGGGAGGCTGCAAGCCTTAAAGCCAAAGCCAAACACCCAGCCATCCAGACAGCAACACCCACCCAGACACACACACACACACACTCACACACAACACACATACAGACACACACACACAGCCACAAACACCACAATACAGAAACACACACACACCACACAGACACAAATACCACACACACTCACAACACCACAACACACACAGACACACCACACACAGACACAGACACAGACACACCACACACACATACAGACACATACCACACACACAGACAGCCACAAATACCACAATACAGACACACACCACACAAACACAAATACCACACACACTCACAACACCACACATATACATACATCACACATACAGACACACACCACATGCACTCACAGACACAAATGCCACGCATACAACACCACACACACACACACACACACACACACACACACACACACACTTCCTCCATGGATGACAAGGAAAAGTTCTGCCCCTGAGCCCAGATAAATAAACAAGGGCCAGGAGGCTGCGGAGGCGCCCTCCCTTCCCTGGGCCACACTTGGGGGGGGGGCCCTTCCACGAGCCCACTGTCACCCTGGGGGGCCCTGCCCGGGCACGCAGGCTCCTGGCCAGGGTCTGGCCCCGACTTGTAGTTTAAAGGGCCTCCTTGGCCCGGGGCTGGCTGGGCCGCGGCCCGCGGAGGCCCGCGGAGGCCCGCGGAGGCCCGGCCAGGCCCGGCCGGCGTCAGCCCCGCACAAAGGCTACTCAGTAAGCCGGCCCGGGCGGCTGGGCCCCCGGGGCGCCCCCCAGCCCCCCAAGCCCCGGGCCCGGCGGCTCACCCTGCAGGTTCTCCTCGGGGGGGGGCGCGGGCTGGCCGCTCTGCGCCATGGCGGGGCCGGGGTCGCTGCCGCCGCTGGGGGGTCGTGCGGGGGCCCCCGGAGCGCTGCTGCCGCCGCCGCCGCCGCTGCCGCTGCTCTGGGCCCGGGGGCCGGGGCCGGGGCGGGGCCGGGGCGGGGGGCGGGGCTGGGAGGGCCTGGGCGGGGCCGGGCTGGGAGGGGCCTGGGCGGGGCCTGGGCGGGGCCTGGGGGCGGGGCCGCCGCCGCCGCTGCTCTGGGCCCGGGGGCCGGGGGCGGGCGGGGCCGGGGCGGGGCCGGGGGCCGGGCCGGGGCGGGGCCGGGGCGGGGCCGGGGCGGGCCGGGGGCCAGGGCGGGGCGGGGCCGGGGCGGGGCCGGTCACGCGCTCTCCTCCCTCCGCCCCCCGCCGCCGCGCGACAACAACAACGCCGCCCCGCCCCCCTCGGCTATTTTAAGCGGCCGCCCCTCCCCCCGGGTGGGGGCGGGAGGAGGTGCCCCCCCATTCTGGGCCGCGGGGGTGGGGGGGGGCGAGTAGCACTAGGCTGAGAGAGCCGCATCTAGCGGGCACCTCCTGAATGCCAGCCCCAGGCCTGGCCGGGCCCGGGGCGCCAAGGGGGAGGCACTCGGCCTCCCCATGTGTCTGAACCGTTGGGGGGGCCAGTGGGGCGCCGGGGAGTGCGCCCCAAGTTCCTTATTAGACGGAGGGCGTGCCTCAGGGTCTCAGGCGGGTCGGCCGGCAAACAGGCTGTGCCCCCCCAAGTGGTCAGCATCCCACAGAGGCTTCTGGGGCTCCGAAAGCGGGTGCAAGGGGGCCGAGCCCCGGATTCCAATCCATCTTCTACCCTCCTAATGCACGCCCCCCGCCCAGCTCCTCCAGGTTTGGGCTCTAGCTTTTGCTCCTGGCGTGGGGCTGGCAGGGGCCTGAAGAGGCCGAGGCGCCATCTAGGGAAACCCCCACCTCGGCTCTCCACCCCTGGGCGCTGAGTATGCGGAGCCTGGCACTGCTGAAGCAATCAGCCGGCACTTATTAAGTAATTGCTGTGTACTCCTGGGCACCCCCCCACCTGTGGAGGGAGGGATCCCAGGGACAAGCTGTCCCCACACTCCAGGAACTGAAGTCTGGGAGCCATGGAGGGGGGGGGGCCGGGACAAACAGATGAGGAAACGCTAGACAAACCCAACAAAATAATAAGCACCCCCAGGGACTGGCAGCCCTGGCACCTGGTGACACCTGACCAGGGCCTCCAGGGCAGGGCAGGGAGGAGGAGTGCAATTGGACTCCAAAGGGAAACTGAGAACAGGAGATGGGGGGTATGAGAAAAGGAGATTGGCAGGACCTTGGCCAGGGACGGAGCCTCCACAGGAGTCAGGAACCCTTTGGAATTTTACTATCTGGATGAGATGATCAATCCCTTGGCCTTGGGGTGGGGGACACCAGAAAGAGGTCAAGAGGTCGGTCAGTTACCATTGACAGCTACTGTTCTGGCCTCCCCGGGTTTGCAGGGCACCTGGGATTTGGGGCTCCCCACCCACAAGCTCCAACTAAACTGGCCTTCTGCTCCAGTGTCCAGGCCTTAAGGCTGGCTCTACCTCCTCCTCCCTGAGATCTCAACCTTGCCTTGTTTCACTGAAAAAGTGGAAGCTGTTCACCTCTCCCGTCCTCAGGGCTGCCTCCCTGCTCTGGCCCCAATTCCTCCTCCACTCAGCTGGACTCTGGAGTCTTTTCCATTGTGGCTGCCTCAGTTTCATCCACTGCAAAATCGAGAGTAATAACAGGATCTACTTCACAGGGCTATGATGGGGATCAATCAGCAAGCAACAGGTGCTCTAGAAATATTTATTTAGCTTTAAATGGAGGTGCCTCAAATGCACTTCAGACTGCCCATCTCCCTCTCCTATAAACTCAGTTGGGGAGGTCACCTAGAAGGTGCCTTAGGTCCCTTCCAACAATGAGTCTAGGGAAACCCGTGTCTGTAGAAAGCTATTGCCAGGGGAACAGGTTACTGCCAGTCTTAAGGGAAGGAAGATGGAGGCTCTGAGTGGATCGGAGCCAAAATGCCCCTTTAGTTTCAGGGGACACAGATTAGCAGAAATTAAAAGGATTCTGGCAATCTTTACAAGTGATCTTGGGGCAGTGGGTGCTCACTCCAGTGGCACAGATTAAACAGCCACCCTTGCCCAAGTATTTCCCAAATCACAGGATTCTTGCCAAAGGGGCAGCCTAGGGGGTCTTGATTAAAGCCTGAAGATGGAGCAGCCAGAAGGGACCAGAGGGCACCGGGAGCCGGCTATGTAGGAAGTATGAAGGCCAGGCCAGAGACCCTTCTCTTCTGACTCCAGAGCCTCCCTCCACAGACCCCCTCGGAAAGGACAGATCCTTTAACTAGGTATTGACAAATAGAAAGGTATTGACAGTAGAGACTTGGGCCTAAAATGTAAGATTTCTGGATTTCTCTCCCTCATTTTGACCCTTCTCTGTGTCAGACTCTCTTGTTGCCTGGACACAGAGGCCACCCTTGGGTGTTCAGGTAAGACAACATCCTGGGGCCTCAGTTTTCCCACCCCTTCCCAGGCTTCCTTTCAAGGCAGGAATGTACCCCAAGTTCCAGGAAAGGGAAGGGAGGCCACATCCTGCACTGGATCTCTCTCTTTTTCCAAGGAAGTAGTAACTCTTCTCTGAATTGAGGAAGCAAGCTCCTGAGTTCACTCTAATTTTAGGAGCCAGAAGCCTGAGGAAACATTCAGAGTGGTCTCTCAGCTCAGACCCACAGGGGCCAGGCAAATCTTCCTGGCTCTGCCCCACCCTGCAGAGGACTGGGAAGGACTTTTCTTTTCACAAGGCCTTGGGCAAGGGCCAAGAATTTCAAACCTGCAAGTCCAAGAAGAATGTAGCAGCAGCTACCATCCCTGAACCAGCTTCAAGTTCAGGGGTTTCAGGAAGCCCGGGCTGACCTTCCTTTCT
This sequence comes from Macrotis lagotis, assembly GCF_037893015.1. Taxonomy (NCBI): domain Eukaryota; kingdom Metazoa; phylum Chordata; class Mammalia; order Peramelemorphia; family Peramelidae; genus Macrotis; species Macrotis lagotis. The sequence goes on along the minus strand of NC_133661.1, from coordinate 2,366,968 downwards.
GGGAGGGACTGGGCAGGGCCTCTTAGGCAATCTTTAGCAGAGCAATCACTTGTTTGTTCCAGAGAGGGGACTTCGAGTAATCAGGCTCAGAATCAAAACAGACTCCCTCACTCAGCCAGGTCCGTGGGTATCTTTTCGGGTCAAGTATCACATGACACGTGCCAGTCTCCCCTTCCCCCCTCCCCAGCTGACCAGGAAGAGAAGGTCCCTAGGGAGTGCTATCTCTAAAGCCTCTGAAGTGGTGAGGGATTCCTGGCCTGGGGTCTGCCACTGGGAGAGACCCAAGGGTGGCTCCCTCCACTGTACCTTCTGAAAGGAAAAATCCCATTAGCTAGATCAAGGTGCAAAGGTATTGAAAGTAGGGACTTGGGCCTAAAATGTAAGGGAGATGGTGAGAGGAGGTGGGGGAGAATGGAGTGACTCTTCAGGCTTTTTTGACAGGATTACTAAATGATAAGATAAAGGAATGCCCTGATTATATAGTTTGCCTGGATTTTAGCATCTCTATTCTTATGGAGAAGAAGGAGAGGAGAGAGCTGGATTAGAAAATAGGATGGTCTAATGGATTCAGAGCTGGTTGGACCGGCCAGCTAGTCTCAAAAGATTGTTACTAATTCAGGAGGTCTCCAATGGAGTGCCCCAGGGATCTGTCCTTGACTCATTTTGCTAGTGCAGGGATCAAGGGATCAAGGCTTTTGAAGGGAGCAGCTGGTCAGCTCTACCCAGGACACAAAACTGAGATAGAGAGCCAAAGCTTTGCATGACAGAGCAGAACATATATATGTATATATATATAAAATCAATTTTTTTTCTCCATTACATGTTAAAACAAAATTCAACATTTTTTAAAAATTTGAACATTTTGACATTTAAATTCTCTCTACCTCCCTGTGTTGATAAGCAACCTTTCTTTCTTTCTTTTCTTTTTTTTAGTTTTTTTGCAAGGCAAATGGGGTTAAGTGGCTTGCCCAAGGCCACACAGCTAGGTAATTATTAAGTGTCCAAGACAGGATTTGAACCCAGGTACTCCTGACTCCAAGGAAGTCTTGTACCACCTAGCTCCCCCATAAGCAACCTTTCAATATGCATCTGCAATCACATGAGACATTCCCAGATTCATTATTTTGTACAAGAAGATTCCATCCACAAAAAGAATGAAGGAAAGAAAATGGAAACTTAGTCTGCTTCAGTTTGTATTTAGACACCATCAACTCTCTCTCTGGAGGCAGATAACAAACTCCACCATGAGTCCTTTGGGATTGAATTGGATCACTGGATTGCTGAGAAAGAACTAAGTCATTCACAATTCCTCATTGACCAATATGGTTCTACCTATGAACAATGTTCTGGTCATGCTCACATTACTCTGCATCAGTTCGTATAAGTCATCCAGGTTTTTCTGAAGTCATCTTGCTTGTCATTATGGCACAATAATATTTCATCACAACCATATGCACCAAATTTGTTTAGCCATTTCCCAATTGATGGGCATTTTCAATTTGCAGCTTTTTGCCACCACAGAGCTGCTATATACCATGTAACTGCTGTTTTAAAGTATGTGTATCCAAAGAAAGAACCCTTAGTTGTTGAGCAGGTTGGCATTGTTGCCCCTACCCTCCTTTTTGCTTTTTTTTAGAAATGTATAAAGTTATTCTTTTTCTGTATCTTTTTTTCCTTTTGTAGACTTTTTTAAATAGTATGATGGGGACAGCTAGGTGGTGTAGTGGATAAAGCACCAGCCCTAGGGTCAGGAGTACCTGGGTTCAAATCCAGTCTCAGACACATCATAATTACCTAGCCATGTGGTCTTGGGCAAGCCACTTAACCCCATCTGCCTTGCAAAAAAAAAAAAAACCCCAAAAATGAATAGTATGATAAAAAGATTTTTATAACCCTCCCCCCAAAAGAGCTGCTTTAAGGACAAATAATTCTTCCCTCCCCCCCCCTCTTTTTTTGATTCAGAGAGTAGAATCTTTAAAGATCTTTCCAGGCATTAGTAACAAGCTGAATCTAATAAAATGAAATTCAGAGGAAACAAAAGTCATCTACCTTCAAAAAATCAATTCCCCTGATAAAACAGAGAAGGTTCATATAGACAGCAAACGTTTTGAAAAGAATCTGGTGGTCTGAGTAGACTGAAAGCTCAATGGAGCAAGTAGGATAATGTAGGGAAAAATCTCAAATGACCCTGGTCTATGTTGGCTTCTGTTCTCTGCTCCTAGTCAGGCACAGTTCCTTATAGTCTGTGCTGTCCTGGTCACTATGATATAAGAAGGACCTGGATAAAATGAGAATTTCTAGAGGAGAGCAGTCAAGGTAAGGAAGGGCCTTGCATTTAAAGCATACAGGTATGGACTTGTTGAAAGAACTAAGTAAATTTTCTGGAATATAAGAAAACTGGGGGAGGAAGAGTAGAGACATGCTAAGTGTCCCCAAATATTGGAAGGATTTTCAGTAAAGGGGACATTTAGATCTGCTCTCTTTTACCCCTGAGGGCAGAACCAGGGCAATGGAACAGGCAGCAAGAAGGTTGACAGGAAGCTCTAGGATTCAGGAAATTCTAAGAGGATCTCCTGGGCAGGCCCTGAGCTTCATAGCCTCAGAAGTCCACTCCATGTAGGACTCAGAATGCACAGTAAGAATTGGAGCTCCCTATAGAAGGCAAATGGACAGCTCTGGCACTGCCCATGGGTGTGTGAGGAATGTGGGGGTGTTAGGGTCCCAAGAGAATGTAATGGGAGAATTGTTAGTTTATATTACAAAGATTGGGCTCTGCCTATATTGTTGCCTATGGGCAGGTACTGAATTAAGACAAAAGATTTAGCCTCAATCTGATCAAGATTAGGGCAGGTTTGCCCCACCTAGTTCCAAATTAACCTAGGGTCTTGGACATCCTCCTTTCAGAATGCTCTAGAAGAAAGCTGTTCTTGCCCATTAGTATAATGAACAGGGCGGAGAACATGTGGAGACCAACAGATCAATTTGTCAATTTGATTGTGACCCCAGCCAATGATTGGCAAGAAGGGGCAGGATTCTAGCATTTCAGGGATTCTTCAACCCCCTCTCCCACCTTGAGAGAGTTATGCCCTTTTATTAAAATGTTTTAACTTAAAAAAATACATTTTAATCACTGGACTAAGTATTCACTAGCCATTTATATCAGGTGGAAGTAAATGTGCAGTCAGAAAATTAGGAGATACAGAACTAAGAGCAGTGTGGCACAGTGAAAAGCACATTAATTGGAAGGAGAGGATCTGCCTTCAAGTTTAGCCTGATTCTTAACCTTTTGAGTAAGAGGTTTCTTACTCCTTCCCAGTCTCAGTTCCTTCCCCTGTAAAATGGATTGAATGAGGTGGCTTTTTGAGGTCTCTGACTTCAGCAGACAACTATTATCAATATTCTTAAAATAGTCAACATTGCTAGGGTAGTTTGAAAGAAAGGTTGAGGTTGAGTTTAATTAAATGATTCTAAAAAACAAAATTGGTAAGGTCGAGGTAAAAAGGAGTATCCCATAAAATTAGCCCATAAAAATGGAGCTTAAAATGAAGGATTTATTCAGAAAAAGCAAGTAGGGGTGAAGGCCTTGTAGTGCAGGGAACAATGTATACATAGAAAAAGAGAGAAAATCTTCTAAACTTATAAAGAAGAGGAACAGAGAACAGCATAAGGGAGGGACATTTAGAAGAGTATCCATGAAGACTTAGATGCATGGGGGGAGAAGAAAAAGGAGGAAATTTTAGAAGGTTGTATAAATTAAGATTTAGGAGACTGGGGGAGGGGATGAGGAGGGACTTTTCCAGAGATGGGTAAAATAAGAAATAGGAGAGTTAGGGGAGAGAGTAAGGTAACAAGGATAGAGTAAAAAAGAGAGGCTGAGGACAATAGTGAGTAAAAATAGGATGGAGGGAAAATCACAAATAATAATTATAATTTTAAATGTAAATGGGATGAACTCACCAGGCAGAGGCAAGGTACTTAACTAAAAGTTCATTGACCTTATAGTTTGAACAAAGGAATGGGGGGGAGGGACAAAGTACAGAAGGAATAGAATAATTATGAAACATGCCTTTTTTTTTTTCCTTCCCCCCCAACCCCTTCCCAATTTGTATGGAAAAACAAGTTCCAACATTCATTTTTAAAACCTTGAATTCCAAATTCTCTCCCTTTCTCCCACCCCAAACCTCCTCATTGACAAAGTAAGTTATGTGATATAGGTTAAAAATGTGTAGTCACTAAAAACATTACCACAATAGCCATGTTGTAAAAGTAAACATAACCCTCCCTTCCCAAAAGAGCTCAAGAAAAATAGTTTTTAAAAAGTATGCTTCAGGGGCAGCTAGGTGGTACAGTGGATAGAGCACTGGCCCTGGAATCAGGAGGACCTGAGTTCAAATCCAATCTCAGATACTTAAAATTACCAGCTGTGTGACCTTGGGCAAATCACTTAATCCCTTTGCCTTGAAAAAAAAAGCCCTAAAAAAAATACGTGAAGTCACCAAACCTCATGAAGTATCCCCACCCCCAAGATAAATCCCTGCCCTAGGCACAAGACTAACCCTTATCAACAAACCAAATTTCTATCCTAGTCTGAAAAGATTAAGTCTTTGAGTTACTGCCTCTCATCTACATGCCCTTTCCTTTATTTACTGTCTCTTAGCTTTTGCTAAGATTTCCCTAAGAAATCTAGCCCATATTATTATTATTGAATTTCTTTATGGTTTAATCACTGTAATACATAAATTTTTTTGCCCCTATTTTTTCCCTTATTTTGTCCTGAAATACTTTGGGGACAAGAGTTGGTCTTTTTTTTTTTTGCAAGGCAGTTGTTTTAAATGACTTCCCCAAGGTCACACAGCTAGGTAATTATTAAGTGTCTGAGGCTGAATTTGAATTCAGCTCCTCCTGACTCCAGGGCCAGTACTCTATCCACTGTTACACTAGTTGCCCCAAGAGTTGATCTTTTAAGTGAATTTTTATCACATTTTTGAACCCTACACTAGGCCATCCTAAAACATTTTTTCCTTCATCATTTGTAAATTCTATAAGAATGTAAGTCAATCCCCAAGTGATAAATGATCAAAGGATATGAACAAGAAACTCTCCAATGAGGAAATCAAAACAACTCATAGTTAATAAAATGCTTTAAATCATTGCTTAGAAAAATGAAAATTAAAGCAATCTTGGGATATGTTACAACTCTCAAACTGGCTAAGTGATTAAAGGAGGTGACAAATGATGGAAGGGATGAGGAAAACTTGGACACTAATTTACCATTATTAGAAATGTCAGCTGGGGAGAACAATCTGGAATTATGCCCAAAGAGTTATTAAATTGCCTATACATTTTGACCCAACAATAACACTACTAGGAGTTTTTCCAAAGATGATTAGGATAAAAAGAAACAAACTTAAATGTTCTAAAATATTTATAGCAGTTCTCTTTGTGCTGGCAAAAAATTGGAAATTACAGGGAAGACCATCAAATGGGGAATGACTGAATAAATTGTGATGAAATTCCTGTACTGTAAGAAATGATGAGTTTGATTATCTTAGGAAAACATAGACCTGAATGAAATAATGAAAAGTAACCTTAGCAGACCAAAAGAACATAGTATACAGAAATGGCAATATTGTTTTAAGGATAACTTTGAGTGACTAAGTCATTCTGACTATTATAAATACCCAAAACTACAGTGGACCTATAAAGGAAGACGCTATCTGCGAATACAGAATATGTGTATGTATGCACGTGTGTATATGTAGACACACAAACATTTGTTTCTGATGGTAGATATCTCTAGGGCAGGGAAGGGGAAGAAAGAAAAAATGACTTTATTATAGATTTTAAAGCAAGTAGAGTTTAATTGTTATCTTTTAAAAATTCTATTTTGTTATGGAAATGTTTATTTCATAAAATAAAAATAGAGCAAATCACATCAAAAAATAAAAAAGTTCGAGGTTATTGTTGGCTTGATTTGGAGGTAGAATTTCAGGGTATGACACCAGGGGTTCTAGGTAAGGCTCTTCCATCTGTTCTCCAACCCCACAACTCCTCCCCCTGTTAACTACAAAGACAGAAAGAGGAGAGTCTTTAGATAAAATACTTCCTTCCCCAGAACTAAATCCAGACTTGCCAGTGATCTTCAGAATCTTCCTGAGACAATGCCAATAGAAGAGCTTCAGTTTCCTGGCTTGGCACTGGATGGCCAGGTTTCACAGGCCTAGAGCCCTGAGGTCAGCACAATGACTCTCCAGACCTTCAGTGGGTCAACAGTGGGATACCTCTTCTCTCTCACACTTTCCTTCAGAGCCCCCACCCCACCCCCAAACAGGGAGCTAGCTCTGCCAATGTGTGTAGCAGCTTCATTATCAGAGAAAGAGAGGGAGGGAGAAAATGTGGAAGCCCTGGGAGAGAAAAAAGGGAAGGAAGGGAAGTAAATAAAGGGAACATGAATAACAAGGGAGGGAAGGAGAAAAAGAAGAGGAAAGGAAGGGAAGACAAGAGAGAGGTATGAAGGAAAGGAAGAAGGAATAAGGGGAAAGAGGGAAGGACAGAAGTAGAGGAAGGGAGGAAAGGAGGGAGTGGGGAAGGGGAGGCACTTGTACTGGGGAGAGGGGTTCTGGGCTTGGCCTCTCTTCTCCCTATCTCCCACTTTGACCTTGAGGGTCAGCTCTCTATGTTTCCTTTTCTAACTGAAAGATTTGGCCAGTGTTTTATGTCACAGTTCTTCCCTATATTGCTCTCCAGTCTCAGACTTTTTTGTTTCAAAGATGGGACCAGGATTTAAGGGAGAGACCCTCAAAGAGATCTCAGTAGACCCTAGGACTAGAATTAAACAAAGATAGCAGCCATCAGGGGCACTGAGGGGTCAATTATGGATTGGGGATTGGACCAAAGTCCTGGCAAATAGAGAATTTACTTAGAGAACAGAACATGCTCAAAAAGTGCTTTGGGATACTTTTGCTTCCCTATATCCCCTCCCATGAACCACTGGGGGCTCCTCAGCATGTGATTCACGATCTACTCTTTTTTTTCCCCTGAGCAACTTTTTGTTTTTTAGTTTTTAAATTGATATTTTAGTTTTCCAGTTAAGTTATGAAAGTTTGTCAACAGTCATCCACAAGCATATGTATAGTTTTAAGTTCCCTAATTTCCTTCCACCCTCTCTTGCCACCCCCTCCTGCCAGCGGTAAACAGTCAGGTGAATATCACTTCCCCATTTGTGCTTAACATGTTTACAGATTAGTCATTTTCAGTATGAGGATTAGAATTAAGGGAAAAGAAAGAAAAGCAGGAGAGAGGGAAGAAATGCAAAAGTGAAATTTTTAAAAAGGGAATGTAGTGTTCATTCAGATTCTGAGAAGCTTTTTTAGTTTTCTTTTGCTTTTTCTCCCATTGAATGGGGATAGTATTGTCTGTGACTGGTCTCCTAGCTCTCTGAACTGCTGAGAGGAGCTGCATCCATCAAGGTGGATCATCTCAGAATGTTGTTAATGTGGACAATGTTCTCTTGGTCCTGCTCTTGTCACTCTGCATCAGTTCCTGTAATTCATCGCATTCTTCTCTCAAGTCCAACCACTCATGGTGTCTTATAGAAAAATAGTACTCCATCACATTCATATAGCATAACATGTTCAGCCATTCCCCAATGGATGGGCATCCCTTCAATTTCCAATCTTTTGTCACCACAAAAAGAGCTGCCATGAATATTTTGGAACACGTGGGACTTTTCCCATTTTTTAATAATTTCTTCTGCATTTGGCCTAGAATGGGAATTGCTGGGGCAAAGGGTATGTAAAGTTTTATTGCTCTTTGGGCATACATCCATATTGCTCTCCAGAATGGCTGGATCCGTTCACAACTCCATCAGCAATGCATCAATGTTTCAATCCTCCTACAACCTCTCCAACATTGATGGTTTTCCTTTTTGTCATCTAAGGCAATCTGATGGGTGTGAGGTGATACCTCATAGTTGTTTTAATTTCTGTTTCTCTAATCAATAATGATTTGGAACATTTTTCAGCTGATTATATATAACTTTGATTTCTTCATTTGAAAACTGTTCAGATCCTTTGACCATTTACCAATTGGGGAATGACCTGTGACCTTATAAATTTAATGAAATAATATATTTTAGAAATGAGATTTCTATTAGAACCCCTAGTTATGAAAATTGGCAGCACTGGTTTTATTAATGCAAACCTTTTTAATATAATATAACCAACATCATCTATTTTTCAATTTATAATGGACTCTATTTCTTGTTTCGACATAAATTTCTCCCCTTTCTATAGATCATGAGCCACTCTTCCCAAATTACTGTGAGACCAGTGATCAGGAAGCAGGAATCAGTCTATCTGGGCAATGTGCTCAGTAAATATTTGTTCTGGAAAATGATCTAATAATGAAAATGGTTCATAAGATTTGGAGCTGGAGGGACCTTAGAGGGCATGTGGGACAGCCCCTCCTTTTGCCCTAAGAATTTGACTAAGTTGTCTGAGGTTAGAGAAATGTAGTCAGAAAAATGATTTTCAAACCCAGACCCCCTGATTCCAGAGCTCCACAGGAGCCCGACAGATGGAGCTTCTGGGTAAGTGTCAGCTGTGGGCCCTGGAGGCCACTGCCAGGCCCAATGCCCATCCCAGTGCCTCTGAGTGTGTGGGAGGAGAAGCTTTCAGAATGGAGCCCGGCTGGGGTGGGGCAGGGAAGGGCTGCTCCAAGGCCTTTGCAGAAGGGGGCTAGAACCCAGCCTGCTCTGCCTTTCCAACAGTGGCACATCCTGCATCCTCCAGACTTGGCACCTTCTCTCTGGCTTCAGGCCAACAGCCCTTGCAGGGGACTGTCAATATTTGCTGGCCAGAAACTGTTGTTATCACTTTTGGGTTCCTGGCAGCCCCCAGTGGCAGACGCACAGGCAGGTGACCCAGGGACCCAAACATCAAGGGTTCTAGTCAATATTTTTTTTTTAGGTTTTTGCAAGGCAAATGGGGTTAAGTGGCTTGCCCAAGGCCACACAGTTAGGTAATTATTAAGTGTCTGAGGCCGGATTTGAACTCAGGTACTCCTGACTCCAGGGCCAGTGTTCTATCCACTGTGCCACCTAGCCGCCCCTCTAGTCCATGGAGTCCTCAGGTTAACAGATGGAGGGAGTGGTCATAGGGTCTCTCAGATTCAGTTCCATGGCCCCAGCCTCTGAGCAGAAGAGATTGCCCTAAGCTTTGGGGGTTCAGTTCTTGAGGATCAGCCACTGAAAGCATCCAGGAGGGGAGGGTTGCCTGGAACTCAGAGGAAATGTGGAAGTGGGGGTAGAGTGTGGCAGGTGGTTACTGAAGTCTCTAGGCTTTTCCTCTCCCCTCTCATTGTCCCATGTGCCGCAGTCAAGGAGGGAGAGTCGTCAGGTCCATCCTATGGTCAGCACCTCTTTCATCTTTTGTAGGAAGACTCTCAATCTTTTCTAATTCTAGGACTTTCCCCTCTGTAATTATTTCCTAGTTCTTCTACATATAGTTTGATTTGTATATATTTGCTTGCATGCTGTCTCCTTCATCAGACTGTAAGCCTTTGAGGTCAGGAATTGTCTTTTATCTTTTTTTTTTTGTACCCTTAGGACTTAGCTCAGGACTGGCACATAGTGATGTTTGTCCTCATTCTTGAAGTAGAGGGCAACATCAGGGAAGTGAAAGCATGTGAACTGCATTTGAGGGAGGGGGGTGCTGGGCTATATCACCAGCTTTCCTTTCTCCTCTGGTGCCATCTTGATCCAGTGACCAGATATGGATCAGAGATGAATGGAGATGGCCCTGAATGTGAGGCAGTCAGGGTTAGATGACTTGCCCAAGTTCACATAGCTAGTAAGTGTCAGGTATCTAAAGCTGGATTTGAACTCAGGTCCTCCTGACTCTGAGGCCAGGGATCTTTCTACACTACCACCTGGCTGATTTGGCACAACATTAGGTGCCTAATAAATATTTATTTCTCAGTTGGATGATTGATTCTGCCCCTCCCCTTGCTCTCAGGCCTTCTAAAGTCCACCCTTCTCCTAAGCTCCAACTTCCAGATGTTTCCTTGACCACCCACATCATGCTCTCCTCCCCATCCACAGCTCCTGTTGTCTTTCTGATTATGGGACATCCATTACAAAGTTCATCCCTGTAGGAGTCCTGAGTGTCCCTGAAGACAGTCTGAGCCCAAGCCTGGAAGCAGGACTGGCCCAAGCTTGTACTTGTGGCAGGATGAGGCCCTTCATTGAAGGCCTGGGGTCTGAGGGGCAACCTTGTAGGCCAGTCCACAGGTCCACTCCCCTTTGGAAAAAAGGCTCAGAGAGCCTTCTCAGAGAGAATTTGGGGTGGGGGTGGAGAAGAGCTGAAATCAGAATCAGCATTGTCTCTGGGAACAGAAGGCAGGCTAAGAAGAAAGAGCCCTTTCAGGACCACTCCAGCCCTTGGGCTGGGCACATTCCCTCTCAGCCTCAGCTTCCTTATCAGGTCAATGGGCACAATATGGGCACCTCCTCTCCCAGGCTTCCTCTGAGGATCAAGAGAAATTGTGAACAAGTGTGAGGACAGAAAGGAAGTGTGCCATGCCTAGGTTTCCCAGCAGGTGGGGCTCGGGTTGGAGGCCTCTCTAGGGCTTAGATGCAGGCCTCTCAGATTGTTTGAGATTCATCTCTCAGAGAGCAGCTTCCAGGGGCTGGACCCCTTGCCTCCTGGGCTCTGATTTCCAGTTGGGGAGGCTAGCCCAATATTAAATGTGGTCATCTGAAAGTAAGGGAGGGAATGAGGATGGGAGTGGGAAGGGGCAGGGAAGCAGGGCTGTTTCCTGGCCTCCCTTCTCACCCACCAAGATGTCTTCTCCCTGAACCTCTCCCAAGGGGCATTTCACCAGGTCTGTGGTTCTCTGATCACACTTCCAGAGTTATCTCAGGACTCCCACCACTAACCTCTGGGGAGACTGAGGCAGGAGGGAGCCTTTAGCCACCACCAGCATAGCAGATATTAGGATCTCTCCATCCCCTGTGCTCTACAGAATGACTGGCTGACCATCTCGCAATGGTACAAAGGTAGAGGTAAAGCAAAAAGTTGACCAGCATCCTTACCTTCCACAAGACTCCAGACACTTCCACAGTCTCACTGTCTCCACTTGCCCAATGGAAGCCTTGGGCTCCCCCTGGGTTCCACGGACAAGAAACATGATACTGACAGCCTTTAGTCTCTTTGCTGCTTCTTTCCCTCCCCTCCACTGGACTGTTATTTAGTCTTGGTTCCCCATATACCTGAAGGAGAGTTTCTAGAGGAAGGACCTGAGGTCCCCTTAAAGGAATGGGGAGTTGTAACCTGACAGGAGCAGACTTAGGGAGGATTTTCTGAAAGCTCACTTTGGGGAGGAGGCCTTAGTCTGATTCTCTCTGAAGGTAGAAGCAGCAAAGGGAGATGAAGGCTGATGTCAAGAAAATCTCCCAAACCTGACAGCTGTCCCACTGCGGGAGGCTTCCTCCTGACTCAATTAACAAGCCACAGAGGATGCCCCAATTGTCCTTCTGAACTTAGGTGCACACCTTTTTCTCTAAATTAAAGCTCAGCAAGCCCCAAAGAAGACTCATTCTCTTTGTCCCTATTTCCATTTCTTCCAACTTTTCTATTCCCTGCACCCACTTTAGAGACTCGGTGTCATTTTGGACCTCTCTCTATCCTTTACTTCACATTTCTATTCAACTCACTGCCCTAAGAGGGCTTCACCTCAGCCCTCACTTCCTTCACACTCTCTGGTCTATAATCCAGCCTCCTTACAATCACTCAGGAATCTATCTTCCTCAGGGACGGGGGTGGTTCCAGTGTCCCATTCATGACCAAAGACTTCAGAGAGTCCTCACTGGCCCTAGGATAAGTGACAAGTCCTTTACAGCCCAGGTCAATCAGAATGAGTAGTTGGATTTTTTGGCAAGGTAATGGCATTAAGTGACTTGCCCAAGTTCACACAGCTAGTGTGTGTCTGAGGTTGGATTTGAACTCAAGTCCTCCTGACTCCAGGGTCCATACTCTATCCACTGTGTCACCTAGCTGCCCAGAATGGGTAATTGTTACTTGATGGTGGACTTCATGTTCTTTCTCCCATAGCTCCATTCAATTGCTGCCTCCTCTATGGAACCTTCCCTGATTCTCTCAACTGAATGGATCTTCTCTCTGTCTGTCTCTCTCCATCAGAGGGCTAGAAAGACCCAAGGATGTTGAAGGGTGGCTCTGATGGCAGCCCCCAAATCCAGGCCTTTTTAGAGCAGAGTTGATCAAGTTTTTGCTTCATTTCTCTGTGAGCTCATGGGCCTCTTCCTCTGGGTCCCATTTGGAAAGATTACAGGATAATGGATTTAGAGGAGGGAGAGACCTCAGAAGCCATTAAGTTCTATTCATTTTACCAGTGAGGAAACTGAGGTACAGAATGATTAAGTGATTTGCATAGGGTCACCCAGTTGGTTTTTGGCAGGACTTTGAGCCCAGATTGCCAGGACTCCAGGTGCAGCAGGCTTATTCCTTATATCATGTTGCCTCAAGGAACAAGCCAAATGTAAGCAAAAACTTAGTCTTAGGATACTGAACCAGAGGGAGAATGAACAGCATCTTCTGGGTTGGCCCCCAGGTTGGATCTGGTCCATGTGAGCCTGGCTCTGCGACGAGTCCTGGGACCCACTACTTATTCATTAAATTCAACAACCCATCCTGTCATCCTTCTACTGGAGCTTGATGATGTTTTGAGATATTGGTGCTTCTTTGAGACCAGTCCTCCTCCCCACTCCTCATAGAGCCCAGGCAGGGAGCTCCTGTTCACACCTGTCAGCTTCTCTCCTGACAGTGGGGGCTGCTCTTCCTTGGCCTTGTTACAGCCCATTTTTCTCATTGACTACTTTGTAGTCACTACATCAGCCTGCTTCCGCCCATGCCCTTTTTTATAGGGCAATGGTGGGCAACACATTCTAGTCACGGACAAATTTCTTCATTCTGCCTCCAAGGATGGGCACCAAGTTTGTTACTCATTATTTTTTCCTTTTTGGTTCTTTTACGTTTTCTACCTAGATGATCCTCCAATGGCTAACCCTGAAGTTTGATGGTGTGTGGTGCCCTTCTCTTGTTTCTGACTTCCTTGAGACATTAGTATGCCAGCGACGTTATTGGATTAAACCCGAACTGACTGTGACTGCTCTTGTCTCACTCCAAATTGAGGTCCAGAAGAGAAGGCCCAATTCCCAGATCCACCTCCAGTGCGCTCATCTTCCTGTTTTCTCCCAAGCCTCAGATGTGGCCTAGTTTGTAGTCCTCTTTCCAGTGAAGGGGGGCCCTCCATAGGACACAGAGTGAAAGAGGCAGCAAGGGTCATCCTGCTTCCAAGTTCAAACCCAACCTCAGTCACTTGGTGCAGTGGATAGAACATCAAGCTTGGAATAAGTTCAAATCTGACCTCAGACACTTCCCAGCTGGGTCACCTTGGGCAAATCACTTTACCCCTCTTTGCCTCAGCTTCTTCATCTGTCAAATGAGCTGGAGAAGGAAATGGCAAACCCCTTCAGGATCTCTGTGCCAAGAGAACCCCAAATGGGTCACAGAGAGTTGGGATTGAAATGACTCAACAATGACAACAAATGCTAACTCCAAGTCTATCCACTGAGCTATCTTGGTGCCCAAAGGGGTTTTTCAGTTCCCATGCTAAGTTCCAGTGCCAGCCTAAGAAGCCAATGGAAAAAGAGAGTTTTCTTGAACCCAACAAAATGGGCCCCTCCAGTGCTCCATGAATAAGGGGACCAACCTCTAATGGGCATGCTGGGTACACTACCCCATTATTAAGTAGCTGGAGTGCCTGGCCTTGGGGGACACCGATACAGAGGGAACCATCCCCCTTCTCAAGGCTTTCCACCTAGAGGAGAGGATGACCATGGAGGCTGGCTTCCTGGCAGAGCTGTCCAGGAACAAAACCTCCTCAACTGTAGGCCCTTGCCCACACTCACCTCATCGGGCCAATGTGGCCCTGGGCTTTCCTGAACCCACTAAACCCTGGAACACCTCCGAGCCTTCCTTTCTTCCCAGCACCCAGGGGTTGTGGCAGAAGGCCAGACTCCTCCCTCGAAGCCTTCTGGCACCTCCATCCTGCCTCTCCTTCTGGAAAGGCTTTATACACAGTCCCTACTGAACCAGGAAGAGGGAAAGGGTGGAGGAGGAGGAGGAGGAAAGAAGAAGGTGGGGTAGGGAGGGTTGAGGAGGAAGGAGGGAGGCTGGGGGAGGGAGGAGGAGGAGGAACGAGTGGGAGGAGACAGGTGAGGAGGGGAAGAAGAGGGTGAGGAGAAGGGGCCGAAGGAGGAGAGAGAGCAGGAGAGGGAAGATGGTGAGCGCTAAGGCAGGGAGGGCAGGGGACAGAGAGAAGTGAAGGTGAAGGAGGGAGGAGGCAGGAGGAATCCTGGGACCGGCTCAGCGCTGCCACTCCCGAGGATGCTGGGGCCTCCTCCTCCCCCTCCCTTTGGGTCCGGGAGGGTGGGCCAGCCGGGCTCTGGGCCGGGCTTGGGGATGACGCGCGGGGCGCGGGGGGGCCCGCTCGCTCCGAGCCCAGCCCTCGGGAGGGAGGCCGGCCCGCGGGCTCCTGGTGCAGCGGCGGGGGCAGCGGCAGGGGCGCAGGCAGGGCACGACGCGGCTCCGCCAGGCGGCCGCCCCCTGCTCTCCTTGGGCGTGGGAGGGGGCTGGGGTGGGGCTGGGTGGGGGGGGGCAGCCGGAGCAGGGATGGGTGGGGGCCTCACCTGAGCTGCCCGGCGCCACAGCTCCCGACTCCCCCGGGATCCCCGCCCGTCCCCGCCCGCAGGGGCATGAGGGCGCCCCGCTCCCGGAAGGCGGCCGGCCCAGCAGCCCTGGGCCCCCTGACCCGGCCAGGTGAGCCCGCGAGAAACCGAGGGACGGGGGGCGGGCGGGGCGGGCCACGAGTCCGAAATGCTGGGCTTTCCTGGGGCGCGGATGCCACCAGAACCCCGCGGCCGCTCAGCCTCCAAAGCTGTGGGGCGGAGGCCGGGCTGCAGCCCTGGGAGGGGCCGCGGGGCCCTGCTGCCGTCGCTCTGCCTTCCAGCCACCTTGCTTCCTGCCGTCCTCCACCCCTGCATCCTCCCATCCCTGCATCCCCCCATTCCCGCATCCCTCCATCCTTCCATCTCTCCATCCCTTCATCCCTGCATTCCTCATCCCTGCACCCCTCCATCCTTTCACCTTCCTGCTGCCTTAGCTCCTTGCTCCCTCCCATCTCTGCCCTGCGGAGATGGCAAGGCTGCCTTCACCTTCTTCTCTGGCTTGGGGCTGGAGGAGGAGAGGAGGCTCTGGCAACATGTGCAGTTAAGGAAGAGGAACTTGCTTCGGAGGAGCTCAGACTCCCCCCTTTCCTGCCCCCATCTTCTTAAGGCTGATTGTGGGATAAAACCTCCCCAGAATGGATCTCCCCACAGCTCCTGCAATGTTTTGGGTTCACCTTTGGAGGAGGGGCATCTGTCCCAGACCCATGGGCCAGCCTGGTCTTCCTTTCTTGAGGTAACTGAGAAGAAAGGCCACCACCAACATCATCCAGGCAGCTTAGGGGACAGGATGACTGCCCTCCAGTGGTTTCTTGAGGGGTTTTTTTTTGGGGGGGGGAGGAAGGGTGCTCTCCCTTTGCTCTGCATACAGTAAGATGGATGGTCTTTTGGACTGAAATTGTAGGCCCCTTGTTTCTTTCCAGGCTCTGGGCTCTGGAGGTGGGGTTTC
>NC_133661.1:2201213-2346213 GCF_037893015.1 Macrotis lagotis | reverse complement strand
TGACTGGACATATACATCTGGGAGTCTTTTGCCTAAAGGTGATCATAGGACCCTGGAGAACATGGTCATTGATTAAAAATATAAAGAGAAAAGAAGAGAGGTTCCAGTGGGAACCATTTATTGTGATTAGACATGATTAGACATCCAACTGGATGGAGACAGAAGGAGCAGTCAGACAGGTAGGAAGGGAACTAGGAGAGAAGAGTGTCACAAAAACCCAAAGGGAGAGAATAGCTAAGAGGTCAGAATAGTGACAAAGGCCAAATACTGTAGCAGAGAGGACTAGGCTGAGAAACAAAAATTGTCAGATTTGGCAAGCATGATAACTGGGGTCATCAGTTCCAGCTGAATGATGAGGATGGAAGCCAGGTTGCAGAAGATTTAGAGAAGAGTTAGAGTAGACAAGGAGAGGCACAATACATAGATAACTTTTTAAAAGAGTTTGCCCAAGAAAGGGAAGAAGACTGCAGAATGGGGGTTAGTGGGAATGGAAGGCTCTAGTAGGTTTTTTCTTTTTTCTTTTTTTTCTAAATATGGGGAGACTGGGTGAGGGAAAGGGCTGCCAACAGAGTCTAAAGTAAGGGAGGAGAGAATGGAAGTTGAAAGCAACAGATCATGAGAGGAAAAAGAGGAGACCTGGGAATGAAACAAATGACCTTTATTTTCTTGGCAAAGTATGAGAGAGACCCTGAGCCAAAAGGGTATTGGAAGCCTGTGGTGAGCTGGAGGAGAAAGGGAAGTCTGGAACGGTCACAGCAAGAGAGGGATAGAGTAGATAAGAAAGGAATGAGGATCCCCTTGCTGTAGTAAGGGGTCAACTAAGATAGGGTGACAAATTTTCTCATTTCATCATCTGCCTTCCTACTTTTTTCACAGGCAACATGTTGTCTATCCCTGGAATATTGTTTCTCCTTACTTCTTTCTTTGGGAATCTATAGCCACCTTCAAGGCTCTGCTCAAGGACCATTGTCCTCCTAAGATTTTTATTGATTCTCCATTCCAGTTCTTGGAAATTCTTCCTGCCTCCTCTGAAGAATCTTGTCTTCCCTTTGGGAGTAGGAGGGGAGGGAGAATAGTTGTTTAACTGCTTCTCTTTGCCTCTCACTCTAGTGCTGATTCAGTTTCCAGATGAGGTTCCTAGTATAAATTCTAATTCTCCTCTTTGGGAAATAGCATCCTTTGTTTTTATTCCTTTCTTGGCTCTGAGTGTCCATCCAGAGATGAAGATTCTGGTGGAATAAGAAACTTCTTGCTGTCTTTGGGGCAATGTCAGCCATCCTTCCAAGTGAGAGTGCTATGATCCTCAAAGCATTGTGGGAGCTTTAGGGTAACCATTTATAGGAGCCTCCTGCCACTCTACTCCAACCTGATTCAGCCTTGGAGCCAGGCTCCCGGACTTTGAAAGATGGAGCTGAGGCATTTTAAAACTAGACACAACTCATGTAAAGGAACCTCCTGAAGGCCACTCTAAAGACACTTTTCCTGCTGGGAAAGCCCTACAGCTCAACTGTGGTTCTATTTGGAAAGCTTTGATGATCGCTAGCTGAATGCAGTCTTCCTATTACAGGTCCCAGAAGTACTGTAGTCCTCAGAAATGAAGTCAGGATCCTTGAACCAGGTCTGAGGAAGTGATGCCTGTGCTATAGTTATTTTGTTTGGTGTCCTATATATGGGAGGCACAAATGCAAAACCAAGCAACCCCTTCCCTCCAGGAGCTTACATTCTACTGAAGAGATTCATTATGCATATAAATAAGCATATACCAAATATGTATAAAGTGCTATGACATAATTATAGGAGGGAGGGAATTCCAACAACTCAAGGGTTCAAAAAAAGGTCTGAACTGTGCTTAGGAGGCAGCCCAGAAATGGAAGAAACAGAGGTGAGGGTATGTGATCTTTCCAATGGAGACAATTACCCTTGTGCAAGACACCAAGGGGGATCCAAAATGGCATGAATTAGAAAAGAGAGGATGAGGATGGAATTCATTGAAGAAAAGTCATATTGGGATGGCTTCAAATACAGCCCTCAGGAATTCTTAATTGATGTTAAAGGGGTCCATTGAAGATTTGAGCAAGGGAGTGTTAATGATGAGAACTGAGCCCTACAAATAAATATCTTGGCAGCTAGGTGGAGGATGGATGCTAAAATACAGAGATTTAATACAGAGAGACTCATTAGGAAGTTGTGACCTCATTCAGGGGAGGAATTATGAGGGTCTGAAAAGGGGTTGGGGGTTGGGATTAGGTGGCAGTTTGCCATGTTGGTGGAAAGAAGGGGCTTTAGGAGAGAAACTTTGTGGAGATGGGAGGGAGGCATAGAAAGAGGGGGAGGAGGAAGTCAGGGATAATCATGAAGCTGTGAATTTAGATGCTCAGACAAGAGATTTGGGCTAAAGATTGGGTTTCCAGTTTTATCTGTGGTAGGTGATAAAGTCATTTCAGTAATTTTCAGAGGGCCAAAATCACATGAATGTCTTCTATTTTGACCTTTCATCTTTTTTGCACAGAAGCTCTTATATAGCACCAGGAATTCAAAAGAATTCATTCACTTAGAACAAATAGCTATTTTAAAACATTTTTTTTGGGGGGAAGCTAGGCAGTGTAGTGGATAGAGAACCAGCCTTGAAGTCAGGAGAACCTGAGTTCAAATCTAGCCTCAGACACTTAATAATTACCTAGCTGTGTGACCTTAGGCAAGTCACATAACTCTATTGCCTTGCAAAAAGCAAAAAAAATATTTCTTTGGAAAATTCAAGAAATGCCCCATATTCTCATAGCTAAAGGATAACTCAGTCCTTTGGTTTATTTTACCTTCAAGACAGTTTAATGATGTCCTGCTCTACTTTGCTCATACTGTTGCCCTTCTTTCAATGCATGTAAGCAAAACTGTCCCCACTGCACTGATTGTTTCGAGAAAGTCTTTATTCCCATCTTGCCTTCCTTCCCATTTTCTGGTCAGGAATCAGACCTTGGAGAAGAGATTGTGCAGGTAGTTTTCAAGGGATGGTTGCATGAACAGCCACTTCCCTAATCCTTTCATTGGAAGTGAAAGTTCAGAGACTTGCCAGGGTTGGGGGGCTGGGTTTCTGATAGACATTACTTCACTGCTTCACTTCTGAGAGAATAAGAATTCTTCCATGGACAAGACCAGGTCTTGGGCTGATCAGCCTAATATGAGCTCAGAATGCTCTACCACAGGTTGGGCACAAATAGTCCAGGTGACCACCTAGGGCAGGTACTCTAAACTTATGGATGTCACCTTTCCTTTGAGCTGCTTCACTTCTGCCCTTCTCGTGGAGCATAGTACCCTCACTGATGAGGGCATGCCATGTTGGGTGGTCCTGTGCCAGTGTTTCCCATGGTGTATTATCAATTCTAAAGTTCTTCAGTAAAACCTTCCAGCTCTTACTGACTTTTTATTCATTCATTCATTTATTTGTTTGTTTGTTTGTTTATCTATTTATCTATTCATTCATTCATTTATTTTTAGGGTTTTTTGCAAGGCAATGGGGTTAAGTGGCTTGCCCAAGGCCACACAGGTAATTATTAAGTGTCTGAGGCTGGACTTGAACTCAGGTACTTCTGACTCCAGGGCAGGTGCTCTATCCACTGCGCCACCTAGCCGCCCCTCTTACTGACCTTCTTCTGAATCGCTTGTGAGTACTTGTCCTGGGTGAGTTCTCCATAAGATAGTTTCTTTGGCAAGTGAACATCTAGCATTCTAACTATGTGTCCAGTCCATTGTAGTTGCCCTCTCTGTAGTAATGTGGGGAATGCTAGGCAGTTCAGCTTGAGAAAGGCCCTCAGGGTCTGGTATCTTCTCCTGCCAGATGAGCTTCAGAATCTTCCCAAGACACTTGAAATGGAAGGGATTCTATTTCCTGACATGGTTTCCAGGTTTCACAGACAAATAGCAATGAGGTTAGCAAAGTGGCTCTGTAGCTCTTCAGTTTGTAGTTAATCTGTTGCCTCTTCTCTTCCACATTTGGGAGAGATATTGAACTAGCTCTGGCAATGCACATGTCAACCTCATTGTCCATGTGAACCTTCTTGGAGAGGACACTGACAAGGGAAGTAAACTTGTCCACAGGTACTCAAAACATCTGCATTTACTGTAATGGATGGTTTCACTTATGGATAGTGTGATTCTGGCCGATGGAGCACCTGGGGTTTTCTTAGCATTCATTGTTAGGCCAAAATGAACACAAGCAGCAGAGAATCGATCCAGACTTTGTTGCATCTCAGCTTCAGAGGCTGCATTGAGTGCACAGTCATCTGCAAACAGAAGACCATCTACTGACATTCCCTCTAAGAATCTGCTACCAGTGTAGTAGCTGTCCTTGAGGGCATGTTCATCTTCAGTGAAGGCATTTGACAACATGGATGAAAATATCATGCTAAAAAGTATGGGAGCAAGGACATATCCTTGTTTTACTCCACTGGTGATTGGGAATTCTTGAGAACATCATCTACTATTCAAAACCCCAGCATTCATGCCATCATGAAATTGACCTTCAATACTCATGAACTTCTCTGGACAAACAAATTTTGACATAATTTTCCATAAACTCTCACGATTGACTGCATCAAAGGCCTTGATCAGATCTATAAATGTTGTATACAGACCTCTGTTCCATTCCTGGCATTTTTTCCTAGAGTTGTTGAGCAGCAAGCACCATATCCACTATTCCTTGACCCTTTCTGAAGCAACACTGGCTTTCAAGATGGTGACCATTTTCCAAGTGAAAGATCATCCTACTGAGAACACTGACAAGAATCTTACTAGCAATGACTAAAAACGAACCATCCCTTTGATTGTCACAGGACAATCTCTTCCATTTATCTTTATAAAGATGGACAATGGAGACATCCTTGGATTCTTGGGGGATAACCTCTTCATGCCATATAATCTGGAAAATTTCAGTCAGTTTTTGGTTGTGCCATGGACCCCACCTTGTAAATCTCAGCTGGAAGAGAATCAGTATCAGGTACTTTGCCACTTGAAAGGAACCTAATGGTATTTCTTCTTCATTTGGAACTTCAGCTAGGGACTAATTGACTTCAACTTGAGGTAAATGGTCAATGACTTCTGCACTGATTGATGATAGTCTTTTAAGAACACTGTGGAAGTGTTCAGCCCATATCTCTAGGATTATGTCCCTATTGCTGATCAATGTGGATCCATTAACACTGAGAGTTGAGATGCATCATAGGTCTTTGACCCATAAATAGCCTTCAGGGCATCATGAAAACATTTTGGTTTATTACAGTCTGCATAAAATTGAATTTCATCTGCCTTCTTACTGAGCTAAGACATGCAGAGTCCTGCATCTCTCTCTAAGCTTCGCTGGACTTCACTTCTGATGAAATTAAATGCTGCTTTCTTAGAAATGGATGAACTATCCTGTTGGTAAACCCTGTGGAGTTCTTGTTTTTCATTTAGCATCTTCATTTACCCATCATTTCAATTGGCCCAGATGAGCCAATGCAGTGCTGTACACCAGATATCTGAAAGTCGCCCACTCTTTTGCTGCTCCATTGTTGCTATCAGTGTGTTGACTCAGTTTCCCCTCCAAGTTAGCAACAAACTGTTCCTGCTCAGAGAGATTCTCTAATCTCTTGACATTAATTCTTCTAATATTCATTTTGCCTTGGGCCACTGCTTTGGTTGAATGTGAATATCTAACTTAGAGAGGATGAGTCTGTGATCAGTCCAGCACTCTGCCTTTGTCACTCTCACATCCTGTTCATCTCTTCTTCTTACAATTACATAGTCTAATTGATGCCAATGTTTGCTATGAGGGTGCATCCAGGAAGTTTTATTGTGTTTAGGTAAATGGAAGACAATGTTTGTGATGAGCTCAGGAGATGCACAGATCTTCAGTAGAAGCTGACCATTGCTGTTGCTGTTTCCAACTCTATTCTCCCAAGGACTCCCTGCCATGTCTGGTAATCTGATCCTACTCTAGCATTAAAGTCGCCCAAAATTATAAGCTTGTCTTCTTTTGGTACACTGATGAAAAGGTCTCCAGATCTCCATAAAATTTTTCTTTAAAGTCATCAGTGCTCATAATGGTGGGAGCATAGGCACTTATCATAGTGGCATGGTGCTTTTCTGGAAGAGGAAAGTCTCATTGTTATTAGCCTGCTATTCACTCCTTTCATTCAAGAATGTTGAAGGTTTTTCCCCCCAGTTTAATATAAATATTTTATTCATTTTCCAACTATATTCAATAGTAATTTCTACCTACCATTTTTTGGTAATGTTTTGAATTTTATAATTTTTCCCTCAACCTCCTTTCCCTCGCCTCCTCCTCCCCAGAAGGCAGTCTGATAATCTAAGAATGCTGAAGTTTTGATTGCCAAACCTACCGGAGCTTCTTGGCTTTTTCCTCTCACTTTGGCCAATCCAGAAAACCGTGTATCCAGCTCTGACTTCAGTAAGCTGACCTTCATTTGCCAGCCTTGTTTCACTCGGGGCTGCCATTTGGATCCATACCTTGCAACAAGAGCTGTTCATCTTTCACGTTGTCTATGAGTGTGTGCACATTCCATGCACTGATGGTAAGTGGAATCTTCTGTGAAAAAGCTTTTGTAGATGCTTTTGGATCTTGACTGCACTGTGGGATTCCCCACTTGCCATGGTAATCAGTCCAGGGTTGGGTAAGCAGACAATGTTTAGGCCACCTTTTCTAGCCCTTTCTTCATACCAGGAAGTGAGCAGTGCAATCCTTAAAAGGGCTGTTCAGTCACCAGGGCCTGCCAAGTTCCATTGCTGCTTTCAGTGGGGAAACCACCCTATGGCCTGGGCTGCCTGTGTGCAAAGCTGTAACTTCAGCTCCTACTGTGTCCACTCCTGCTGCTTTGTCACTTGCCTGTCACCACAGGTTTTTGAGGAATGATTATGAGTGATGTCTTTTGTTGCATGCATAAATTAGATTTAAGTGAGGTAGAGTTTCACAAAGTCATCAGCCTCACTCTCTCCCAAAGTCATCATGATCCAGCATGGCAAGACAGAGTCAAGACAACTGGTGATGGTTCTAGATGCAGTGGATGACTTTGGCATCTTTGATGTCTAACCAGGCTGTAGGTACTTCACAGCACTGTTTCACCTGACCTCATGGCTGTTTTGAAACCAGACCCAGTAGGGCAAGAGGGGAGCATATTCATTAGAGCAGACCTACAATGGAAGCAATCCATAAGTCAACTAATCAGCAGGTAGTTGTGAAGGGCTCACCATATTCTGGTGAGAGGGGAGTACCTTGTTTGGGATCTAAGGGCCAGCATCTATCAGAGTTAGGACTTTGAGCTATGTCCTGGCTTCCTGACTATCTCTATCCTCTGCCCCTTAGCCTTGGTCTTTCTAATACATAGTAGATGTTTCTTAAGTGTTTCTTGAGTAAGCATGCCCATAGAAGAGGCCTTGGTCAGCAGTGTCCCTAAGGGGAGGTGGAGACCAGGAGCTTCCATAATGATGAACTCTCCTTATAGGCCTGACCTCAGAGGAGAGAACCTGAGCTAACTTGGAAGACCAGTTTCCTATGCTAGCAGAAGTTAGACAAAGCTTGACCTGGTATTGGGTATGCTGCTGAGAAGTAAAGCCTCTCGTGCAGTCAGGCAGGGGCAGAGACCCAGAGAAAGATCAACTGGGTATCAGGCCATTCATGTAAATGTGAAGCAAGTACCAATGAGAAGGGAGATGGGGAAAGGAAAAAGCATTTCTGGAGCACCCTGTTTGTGCCAGGATTGAATGTTATGATTCTCATTTTATACTTCAGGAAATGCAAGTAAATAGAGGTTGTGATTTGTCCAGGGTCACACAGCTAGTCTGTAGGCTGGATTTGAACTGAGGTATTTCAGACTCCAGATCCAATATTCTATAAACCATCTTGGCTGCCTCTGACAAGAGTCACCTTGACTCTCATCCCACAGGGCAACTTTGGGCTGGGGGTTAGAGCTAATGGGCTGTGTCCATTGGTCCAGAGAAAAAACAATTCTTGATGTTGCCCTTTTATTGTCTGAGGACACTAACAAGGTCTGCTTGCTATGAGCTTGGGATCCCATGTTACCTATAACCTCATGGGGCATGAATTTTACAGGGGATGAGGTTGAATTGTCCATCAGTCTTTGTGGTCCATTTCTGCTCCCTCATGTTTTCAAGATTTCCTGAGAGAATATAACCACCAGCACATGGACTCTGTATGTTCCTCTGAAGGTAAGCAAGGCCTTTTCAGGTCTAGAGATGAACCTTGGACTGTTTTCAAAAGAAAGAGATGCATCATGAGGGCCCGGCAGGATTTCTCTTCTTTTGTCTTTTTCTTCATTCATCTTGTTGCAGGTCACGAGCAGAAGACTAGAGGTGGTTTTCTTTCTTTTTTTTTTTTTGAAGCTTCTCAATTCTTGCATTTATTCCACAAGCAAAAATAAATTATACCATAAGGCTACAGCAATTTAACAAGAGTAAAGAACCACAGGGAGAGAAATACTGTACAACAGTTCAGTCCAAAGTGCAAAACTTTCAATAAGAGCTGTTCTGTTCCCATGGTGGAATAAATACAGAATCTTCATTTCTGGAATATTTAAAGATCAGGCATGTAACCTCTTTGAAACTATATGACAAAGTTACAGGTATTATGGATAGTTAACAGAATATAATTTCTATTAATACCATGCTGCAAGATGAAAAAATTCCCCAAATTAACAACTAATTAAATTCCCAGTGAAACCTGTGGTGTCAGAAAGAACAGATTTTTGGCATCAGGATGTTAAAGGCCTTGCTATCACTGGTGCTGGCTTCAGTGAATCCCCTCCTCCCAGCACATCTGGTGACAGAAAAGCTTCCCCAACTTAGAATCTCTCTTGTGGGCTGGAAGGCACAACCAGAAATCTCTGGTGGCCTTATCCAAGTGAGCTGTGAATGAGCTAGCCTGCCAACCTCTGGAGAAATATGAGAGGTCAAATTAGAAGGGCATCATCACTTTTGCTTGAATAATAACTAACTTCAAAATGTTCTGATAACCCACTTCTTTTCAGAAACCAACCAACCAAAATGTTTCCTCATTGATCAGCCCTCTAATTCATTCTGAACAATATAAACTTACACAGGTCAAAAAAGTCACTATTAGGAAAATAGACAATTCAAAGGGTTTTATGCCCAAACTCTTGTTAATAAACCAGTATTATGAAATGCAGTTCATTTATTTTTGGGTTGTGAAGCCATGTAGAGAGCTATCAGGCAGTAGATGGTCCCTCCCAGAGTCAAAGCCATGGTGGTCCAATAGAGCATTTGGTCAGGTAGACCGTATTTCAAGTGGACAGGTAGACCATCAGACTTCTGAAAAAATTTCTGCAGCTCTGGAATTTTGTTTTTCCCAGCATAATCATGGAGCTATTTCTGAGGCAAATTTTGTTGGTGTGGCAAATATGATAGGTGGTGATTCTGAGGATGCCACAGGTTTTAAACCCTGAGGGCTGTAGGCAGATGAGGCCCAGGCCCTGGCCAGCTTCTGGGTGAAGCCACTGAACTTGTAGTACATGTCATCTGCGCGCCCAACCTCCGGAGCCGGCGGGGTCACGACCCGCTAAAGGTGGTTTTCACTGGAGCCATTGGTCAACTCATTATAATAGCAGCCCAGAAATGGATCGAGATTTTTAGTATGTGACTTTTGAGATTTTAGAGGGGGCTTCCCTCCTCCCCATTCCCCTCTCATTCATAATCATACTCAGTTAACGTGATTGCCCAGTGCAAGACTAAAGAGAGAGTGGGGTCTGGGCAGATGGAGAGCTAATCTCTTGACCTGAGCAATTTTAGATTTTGTGTAATTTCAATGATTAATTCAGATACATTAATATTTTCATTCAGGTCTAAGAGGTTGCAATTTTTATTCTTGTTTGATTTGGAGAGATGAGATTTAAGTATCTGTCACTATCTGAGACTCAGTCTTAAGGCATTAGGAGCCTTCAAAGAGCCAACACCTGTGGGCTTTGCTGCCACTCTACTTGTGGAAGGTTTCTGGAAGTCTTTTTTTTTAGAAAGATTTTATTTATTTTTTAATTTTACAATTTTCCCCTGATCTTGCTTCCCTCCCCTACCCCCACAGAAGGCAGTCTTTTAGTCTTTACATTGTTTCCATAGTATACATTGATCTCAGTTGAATGTAATGAGAGAAATCATATCCTTAAGGAAGAAAAATAAAGTATAAGAGAGAGCAAAATTACATAATAAAATAATGCTTTTTTTTTTCTAAATTGGAGGTAATAGTCCTTGGTCTTTGTTCAAACTCCACAGTTCTTTCTCTGTATACAGATGGTATTCTCCATTGCAGACAGCCCAAAATTGTCCTTGGTTGTTGCACTGATGGAATGAGCAAGTCCTTTTGATCAAGGTTGATCACCACTCCCATGTTGCTGTTAGGGGGTACAGTATTCTTCTGGTTCTGCTCATTTCACTCAGCATCATTTCATGCACATCCTTCCAGGTTTCCCTGAATTCCCATCCTGGTTTCTGGATCTCTTGCCTCCCCACTGAATCCATATGGGCTGGACTGGTCTAAGCCAAATTCAAGTGAACTTTCAGGAAAGGGAAACCCACACGGGGCAGAGGATGATTTCCCATCATAGATGTGAAGTGCTTGAAACTCTGAATCAGTTCTTAGGACTTTCTATTGTCCTGATCCTTGGGGGTGGCCTGGACCAGGTCAGCATAAAGGTTTCCTTCTGCCTCAGAGCAGTAGCAGAACAGATGTCACCAAAGAAATTGGTGATCAGAAGAGGAGGTGACTGAGCTCCATGGATATCAAGGAAAGTCCTTGATCTGCATGGGAGGGATTGATGGAAGAAAGAATAATTAAGGCTCACCATGGATGAGTGTGTGGGCTGCATCCAGTACCCTTCAGGGAGAGAGCATCCACTGTGGTGAAATCCTTGATCCTTGAGGGTGGAGCATTCCTAAATGAATTCCCTGCTCTTTCCCATCTCAGACAATGTTATTGCCTCATCTCTGTGTGTCTCCTCTGTTTCTCTTGGTGTCTCTCCATTTCTCATCTTAGTCTCTCTATCTCTGTTTCTCTGTCTCTCAGTGTCTCTGTCTTTTTCTGTTTCTCAGTCTTTCTCTTCTCAGTTTCCTCTATGTGGGGGTATAATCTGATCTGTCTCTGACTCTGTCTTTGTCTCCATCTCTCTTTCTCTGTCTACAAACCTCTTTGTTTCTGTGTTTCTGTATGACTTTGTGTCTTTGTTTTTATTTTTGTCAATCTCAATCCCTCTCCCCTATTTTCTTCAGACCTATAAATACATTTCTGTAGGGAATTCCCAAAGAGAACTTTCTCTAACAGGGAGAACTTGAACCTGCTTTGCAATGTCGAGTCTTGGAGGGTTGCCTGCACCCTACAGATCTCTTACTTCATTTAAGGAAGAAGCAAGTGTTGTAGGGACATTTTGCCCCATTTTTCTTTTATTTTTATCCTAAGTTGGAGCTAGAGTTTTGTTGTGGTTTTGTGGACTGGCTTGTACCAGCAGGAAGAACATTCTCCAGGCCTCCTCACCCTGATTGATTCTGTATCTTTGTAAAATGTCTTCTAGGAGCCATCTGGTCTGGAGGAGGGCTGGTTTTTCTAGCTCTTTTTCAATCTGAGGACCAACATGACTTCCTCCTTGCCAGGTCACCAGTTTCTGAGCCCTGACTCTTATCTCCATCTCTTAAATGAAGCTAGTAGGGCTGTGAACTATCCCTGGGAATCTGCATGTCCTTCTCTGGTACCAGGGCAGAATTCTTCAGAAATTCTGGTTCCTCATGATTCACAGTCACAAAACATCAAGGAAATAGGGGGTAATTAAAGAGGATTCAGGTGAATGTCACTGAAAGGACTTCATAATTAATTCATTTCTGCCTCCTCTTCAGTTGGGGACCTGATACCCTGTCCCCTCTGCAGTGCCCATCCTGAATATGCTAACTTGGCTGAATGTCCATCCATGTTGCTGCTCACCTTTGAATTGTCTATTTATCTTGTTCCCACATCAGCCAAGGAAGAGTGCCATTCTACTCAAACCACTGTCATCATTTCAAATACTACCTGCCCTCAGTCCCTGGCAGAGACAACCCAGGATCCTGAGGTCCAAATTTTGAGATATCAATTTCTGTCTTCCTGTCCCATCCTCCCACCTGCCCTGCTTACAGCCTTTATTGGGGGAGAAACCTTTGGGGAAAAGGGACTCACTAACCCCACCACCACCCTCATGGAGAAGGGACCCACCATACCCACCAGCACCACTACTGACCAACTGCAACTCTAGGGCAGTTAAGCTCAAGAGCCCTAGGAAGAGCAGTGCCCCACATTCCTTTCCAGCCATATCCTACCCAACTTCCACCTGGCCCCCACAGCTCTCATTCAAGAAGCAACCCTTATGGAAAAGAAGTCTCTCTGTAAGAGACACTGGCACTCTTCAATGCTTTATCATTAGAAATAATGAATGAGTAAAAAGAATTTATTAAAGACATACTAAGTGCCCATCACTGAAGATGCAAAGACAGAAGCAGAGTCAGTCCCTGCTCTTAAGAGCTGGAATGAAAATTTGGTGCTACAACACATAAAAAAGTTTATAGCTGTAGAATATGTAGAAATCCCCAGAAATCTGGAGTGTACCAAGTTGGGCAAGTGACAAGGCCCCAGGACTCTTCCATTGGTACCTTAGTTCAGATAATAATGCCAGGGATTTTAGGGTATAGAGGATGGGGCAAGCATAAGGGCTGGTGTCTTCCAACTCATCAGAAGGATTGGGGTTATTTATTTCCATTGCATTTAAACTCTGAGTGGGCAAGCAGCCTGGCCAAGGGGTGAGACTGGAGGGAGGAGATTGAGTGGAGGGTAAGGGGAAGAGAGTGATTCTTGTCTGATTTCTAAAGGAAACATTAGAAAACAGACTATTATCCACTTATCAATAGTGGATTCCTACAAGTGTTGATATCTAGCATCAAGAGTCTTAGAGAAAAGCTTTCTCTGTGGGTTCTTGCAAGTAGGAAGAAATAGAAAGAAGAATCACAGACCAACTAAACCAACACATCAACCAAGTCAGATGGGGGGGCAGGGGGGGCAGAATTCCACATATACAATCCCTACCTCTGTGGAGAAAGGACCAGGTCCACTTTCCCCTCCATCCTTTGTGGCCAAGCTGAATTTGGGGAGCCCTCCTTTCTCTTGTTTGAAAGATATTTCTTTCTCAGCTGTAGTGAAAAGGGCTCATCCAATTCTCTTCCATTATTGTTTTAAAATGGCAAGATCCTTAATACTCAGATCATGTACTGTTTTTAGTTTACCATCTTACTTGATATTGTAACAAGGTTTTAGAGCCATGTATGGCAGCACCTCAGGATGACTATCCCTCTTGCATTCCAATTAACCAGCAAATAAATCAAGAATTTACTGTGTGACAGACACTGTGCTAAGTGGTAGGTTTAAAAAGAGAGGCAAATTCCTGCCCTTGAGGAACTCCCAGTCTTAAAAAGGAGTCAACATGCAAACAAATGGATACAGTAGAATGAATGGGAAATAATCAGTAAAGGGGAGGCAATGAGATGAAGAGGGATTGAGAAAGGCTTCTCATAGAAGAAAGGATTTTAACTGGAAATAGTAGGAAATCAGGAAATTCAAGAGGCAGAGATGAAGGAGAACATTCTAGAAGGGGGGACAGTCAGAGAAAATGCTCAGAACTGAGCTGGAGTGCCTTGCTTGTGGACCAGTCAGGAGACCAATGTCACTGGATCACAGAGTCTGTGGGAGGAAATAAAGTGTAAGAATGCTGGAAAGATGGGGTGTGGGGGGTTGGCTGTGAAGGACTTTGAAGGTCAGACAGAGGATTTTTATATTTTGACATGGAAAGCATAAATAGGCACTGGAGTTTATTGTGTGACATAATTGGACCTGCACTTTGGGAAAATCATTTTGGTGATTTAATGGAAGATGGATTGGAATGAGGAGAGACTGGACAGAGAGACATCTGCAGCAACAGTAGTGTAGGTGTGAAGAGATAAGGGTTTCTACCAGGTGGTAAAAGTATCAAAGGATGGTAGGGGGGGCGCATGTTTGAGAGATATTGCAAAGGTGACATCAACAGGGCTCAATAAACAGATCTGATTTGGGGGTAGGAGAGATATTGAGGAGTGGAGGATATCACCTAGATGACAAGACTGGGGAACTCATGGTTGGATAATAATAGAGAAGTTTGAGAGGGGGAAGGGTTTGGGAGTAAATATAATTAGTTTTGGCTAGATTGAGTTTAAAATGTCTATGGAAAGTCCAGATCCAGATATCTATAAGGAAGTTGAAGAGTTGAGACTGGAGAACAGTTGAGAAGTTAGGACTGGATAAATAGATTTGAGAATTATCAGCATGGATTTGTGTATTAAATCCATAAGAACTGATGAGATCACCAAGTGACAAAGTATAGAGGAAGAAGAGAAGAGACAGAGCTCCTATGGGGTACTCATGTTAAGTGAGAGAGACTTCATTGAGGTTCCAGCAGAGCAGACTGAAAAGAATGGTTAGGGGGTGGTTAGGTGGCACAATGGATAGAGCACCGGCCCTGGAGTCAGGAGGACCTGAGTTCAAATCCGGCCTCAGACACTTAATAATTACCTAGCTGTGTGGTCTTGGGCAAGCCATTTAACCTCATTTGCCTTGCAACCCCACCCCCCCCCCCAAAAAAAGAAAAGAAAAGAATGGTTAGATGATAAAAGAGAACCAGGAGAGAGGAGGGGTCTTGAAAAACTCAGTGACCAGAGATGGATGAGCAATGTTAAGAGGATAATTATCAGTGCTGAAAGGTAGAGAAGTATGAGACAAGGAAATTCATTGCATTGGGCCTTCAGAAAACCACTTGGAAAAGAGCAGTTTCTGTTGAATGATGAGTGATAAACCAGATTGCAGGGAGTTAAGAGAAGGAGGCCCTTATTGTAAATGACCCTTTTCAAGGAGTCTAGCCATAAAGGGCAGAAGAGATAGGATCAAAGTGAGTGGGGATTTAAAAATCAAATGAGGGATTTTGAGTATGGTAGAAACATGGTATATTTGTAAAAGTAGAGAAAGAAGCCAGGAGATAGGGAGAGATTGAAGATCAGAGAGAGAGAATAAGGATGATAAAGGGATCATTCTGTTGGAAAGCAAAGGATGGAATGGTCGAAAGATTTGCCTTAACAAGCAGAAGGTCACCACTTCATGTGAGATGATGAGGAACAAGGTAGGAGCATCAGAGTGATAGGAGATGAGGAGGATCTCTCAGAGGATGGAAGGAGAGCCTCCTGGAGGTCTGTAGACAACAGATTTTGATTAGGTGCCAGGTTGTGGGAGGAACGAACTGCCAGAAAGAACCCCAGACCTTGGCCTTCCTGAACTGCCATTTTGTTGTTTTATCTGATTCATTTTTCTTATCTGCACTCTTAAGGAAAGAAGAGGTATGTTCTAATATTACCTTATTGTTAAAAGTACAGCTTTCTCATTAATTGGTTAGCTTGGATGACCTTTCCCACTTTATGAAATTTTATTCATTAAATGAGCTGGAAAAAAATGCTCTTTTTGCCCAAGATTTTCAACATTAGGAGGAAGCTAGATGTGGTAGTGGATGGACTGCTGGGCCCATATTCAGGAAGATTGAGTTCATTTCTGGTCTCAGATGTGTATTGGTTGTGTGTCCCTGGCCAGGTCATTTAACTTCTGACTGACTCAGAGTTCTCTGTAATATAGATATAATAACATTCCTAGTGCCTCCTTCCTAGGGTTTTTGTGAGATGAAGTGATATCAGTTTGTAAAATGCTTTACAGGTGTTAGCTATAATTAGTATTGTATCTCTGCCTCTAGTCAACACTCAATAAGCCTGGTTATTTGCATTTTCCTGCCCCACTAGAATGTAAGTTCCTTGAAGGCAGGGAGGATTTTTATTTGTTGCCTCAGTGGTCAGCAGAGTGCCAGACACATAATAAAAATCTACCTAATGAATACTTGCTGACTGATACCTTCAAGGCTTAAATAAACATCAAATTTCCCAGCTACCTAATAAACCAACAATTTTACACAGAATAGAGCAAAGACCTAAATACTCATTTACATGGTCTCTTCTGTTAGAAAGATTCTAGCCAGAGTCACCACTTGCTATTGCTAACTCTTTAGGTCTGGACCCGTGGTTCTACCATTCAGCTTTTTCAAGAGGGTGGCTACTACCTCTCACGAAGTCTCTTCGTCACCTTTTTTTGAAAGAAAAGACTACAACACTATTTCTCAGGCCTGCTTCCTTTTTGTTCTTTCTGCATCTCTCACAATTTCTCTTCAATCTTTGCCCTTCACTTCTCAGTCTTATCATAGATTTCTCATGGATGTCAGTTCGACCCTAACCCCCAAAGATCCCATTCCTTCTTTTTTTTTTCTTTTAGGTTTTTGCAAGGCAATGGGGTTAAGCGGCTTGTCCAAGGCCACACAGCTAGGTAATGATTAAGTGTCTGGGGTTGGATTTGAACTCAGGTACTCCTGACTCCAGGGCAGGTGCTCTATCCACTGCACTATCTAGCCGCCCCTGCCTTTCATTTCTACTGGTGAAACCACATCATGAGGTGAAGATGGTCTGTCAAGGCAATCATTTATTAAGCACCTACTATGTGCTATGTACTCTGCTTAATATTTAAAGGCAAAAGACGATCCCTGTTCTCAAGGAGCCTGTAATTTAGGGAGAGAAAACACAAAAACAACTATGTACACAAATGTGCAGCGGAGGAAAAAACTAGCTGGCTGATAATGTAGAAAATCAATAAAAATACAACAAAATGTAGAAAATGTTATCTTTTAAGCCTAAATCAACAGGTAGCCCCCAGGGCTCCTTATGCATAGACCTTGGGACCCCTATTGCTGTTTGGGTGGGACACCAAACAAATATGGGATAGATGGGAAATGATCCCCAGAGGAATCTGGAAGCTCAAGATGCTCGAAGGGCCAACATTTGATAGGGAGTGGAATTATTCCAGAGTTCCACATGATGAGTCCAGTGTAATCCATGAATCTCAAATATATGGAGAAGAATCTCACTGTCTGCAGGCACTGGTTTGGGCTCCAGGAAGGATGTGTCCATGAGACTTAGTGCAAAGAGTTATAGGGTTGAACCCCAATTTTCTTGCCCAAAATTCTGGACAAAGAATGTGAGAGTTGCTGAGTA
This sequence comes from Macrotis lagotis, assembly GCF_037893015.1. Taxonomy (NCBI): domain Eukaryota; kingdom Metazoa; phylum Chordata; class Mammalia; order Peramelemorphia; family Peramelidae; genus Macrotis; species Macrotis lagotis. Next base: position 2,329,020 of record NC_133661.1, on the reverse strand, counting down.
CCATTTTGAAGGAGAAAGGGAGAGAGGGAGAAAAGGGAGGAACAGAGGAAATTAAGTAGGGAGGGACAAAAAAGAAGGAAGGAAGGAAGGAAGGAAAGAAGGAAGGAGGGAGGGAGAAAGGGAGAAAATATTTACTAAATTCTTACTCGCTGTTAGGCTTGTGCTAAGTAATTTGATTCTCACAAGATTCCTGGGAAGGAGGTGCAGCTATTCCTTCTATTCTAAAGTTAAGTGTCTTGTTTAGGGTCATAAAACTAGTATCTGAGACTGGTTCAGGCTCCTCTGGACTTCTCTGGGCCAGTGTCAGTCCCTTCAGATCAGCCCACCTTGCAGTGAGTCCTTTGTCTAGAGAACTTTAATTGCTAGTTCCATCTTGTTTTATGGGGGCAGAGCTCTGAGTTTTTCAGAATTTAGGTCATTGGCTAGGCCTTATCATCCTGTCTTGATAGCCTTTGGTAAATGAGACAACATGAAGAAAAGGCTCATCTTAATTCAAATTGAACTTCTGCCTCCCAAATAGTTGGAAGGCAAACAATAAACCAAAAATATTGAGTATGGCTCCCAGCACCCCCAATGCCCCCAGCTTAGGCTGAGTCTCTTACTCAAGCCAGTCAGGGGATGACCATATTCCTGGGCCTCAGAAGTCAATTTATAGGGCAGAAGTTGGTTGGGAAGGCTTGAAGCCTGCCTCCTTGGAGTGGGGTTGGGTAAGGTGGGGAAGCTTCAACAAAGCTGCCCCTTCTCCTTGCCAAAGGAGTCACTGAATGAACCAAGGGAGTCACTTTCTCATCATTTTCTCTGCTCATTCTCTCCTGAGACCCTGATGGGCCAGACTGTCCCTATGTCCTGTACACAAAACTCACAGTGCATTTTTCTCTCTCTGTTCCTCCTATCTGCCTGGTTTGTGTTATGACTGAATTCTTGTCAATCACAGGTCAGATTTAGGATTTTCATTGGGAGCTGCCCCTTCAGTGGGAACATTCCCAATCTCTTACCATGGACAGCTCCAGGGCTACCTAGTTTCCAGTTTGATGGTTCATTTCCTTTTATTTGCAAAGAGAGTTGACCTTTGGAGTCTACCCACACACTCAACCATCTCCTCTTCTATAGGGACCTTTTTTTGTTTCCATGGTATACGTTGATCTAAGTTGAATGTGATGAGAGAGAGATCATATCCTTAAGAAAGAAAAATAAACTATAAGAAATAGCAAAATTACATAGTAAGATAACAGTTTTTTTTAATTAAAGGTAATAGTCCTTGGTCTTTGTTCCAACTCCACAATTCTTTCTCTGGATACAGATGATATTCTCCATCGCAGATGCCCTCAAGTTGTCTCTCATTGTTGCACTGATGGAATGATCGCGTCCATCAAGGTCGATCATCACCCTCATGCTGCTTTTAGGGTGTACAATGATTTTCTGGTTCTGCTCATCTCGCTCAGCATCAGTTCATGCAAATCCCTCCAGGCTTCCCTGAATTCCCATCCCTCCTGGTTTCTAATAGAACAATAGTGTTCCATCACATACATATACCACAGTTTGCTAAGCCATTCCCCAATTGATGGACATTCACTCAATTTCCAATTCTTTGCCACCACAAACAAGGCTGCTATTAATATTTTTGTACAAGTGATGTTTGTACCCTTTTTCATCCCCTCTTGAGAGTATAGACCCAGTAGTAATATTGCTGGATTAAAGGGGATGCACATTTTTGTTGCCCTTTGAGTGTAATTTCAAATTGCTCTCCAGAAAGATTGGATGAGTTCACTGGTGGGGGAGGTACCTTTATTTACCAGTTCTTGCCACCCTCCCCCATGCACACACATATAAAACCTATGTATATTTTTGTGCATATAAATTCTTTGATCTTTTTGGAGTATGGACTAAATAATGGTATTGCTAGGACAATGGCTAAGCACAATTTAATCATTTTGGGCTCAGAGTTCTAAGTTGCTTTACAGAATGTCTGAATGTACCTGCCTTCTCACAGTTCTGCCAGCATTTGTTTTTCCCTGCTTGCCTACTTTGGCAGCCTGATGAGTGTGAGATGGATTGCAACTCAGGGTTTCTTTAATTGGCATTTCTCTCATTATTTAGTGCTTTGGAGAATTCATTGCTGGCATAGCTTAGATTTTTTTCTTAGAAAACTGCTTGTTCATATCATTTTTTCATTTGTCAACTGAGAAAGGTATCTTCTAAATTGGAATATGTTCCATTTACGTGTATGTATGTGTGTTTGTATACACACACATATATGAGAAACAAAATTTATTGGCCAAACTTGTTGCAAAGATCCCTTCTTACTTAACCCCATTTGCCTTGCAAAAAAACCTAAAAAAAATCCCCCCCAAAACAAAAAAGGGGCAGCTAGGTGGCGGCCTTGGAGTCAGGAGTACCTGGGTTCAAATCTAGTCTCAGACACTTAATAATTACCTAGCTGTGTGGCCTTGGGCAAGCCACTTAACGCCATTTGCCTTGCAAGAAAACCTAAAAAAGAAAAAAAGCAAAGATCCCCTCTTGCCCCTAGTTCCTCCCTCCCTCCCCTCTACTTAGTGTGGCATTGGTTTTCTTTGTGCAGAAACTTTTGCAATCCAATTTGTCCATTTTATCATTTTCTCTGACCTTTGTTGCATCATGAACTCTTCTCTTGCCTATACACCCAACAGGCTTCTTTTGGTAGAAGGTGGCGGTTTCGAGGTCTCAGGCTCCTTTCTGCCAGCCAGTGTTCCAGCTTGTTGGAGAGTTTTTGTTGAATCTTGAGTTCTTGCCTCAGTAGAGGAGTGAGGGCTAAGTTCTGGGGCTTGCTTTCCTCTCTGCAAATCTTCCAGCGATCAACTTGTCTGTTTCTTAATCAATACCAAAGTGACTTGATTAGATCTGGTTCTTCTTTCCTTCCCATTAAGAATAATAAACCAAATCAATATAAACCAAATTCCCTTTGGATCCTTGGCCGCCTATTGTCTCTCCAGACCATTTTTGTGAGGATTTTTCCCTAGCTCTGGCAAGTCATCTTTTGATAGTTTGATTGGTATGGCACTGACCAAGGTCGTTCAATGAGGGAGCTGCTAGCATTTATTAAATGCCTACTGCGTGCTGGACAAGGTGCTAAGGTTCTTACAATTATTATTTCATTTGATCCTCACAGTAAACTTGGGAGGTAGAAACTATCACAATCCTCATTTTACAGTTGAGGAAACTGAAGCAAAGAGTGGATGTAACTTGCTCAGGGTCACCTAGCCAGCAAGTGACTGAGGTCAGATTGGAACTTGTGTCTTCCTGACCCCAGGTCACTGCATGTCTGTCTTTATTTCCTCAAAAAGTCCTCTGTAGTTTTATTCATCAAGTTCTTATAAGAGTCTTGTCAGGTAATCCTAAGGGTTTTTACCACTCCATAGTTAATTCTTTCTGTCCATGCCCCAGAGCTATGCTAGACTCTTGTGAGTAAAACAAGATAAGTCCCAGGGCCCTTTTGTCAAGGAGCACAGACTTTAATTGGAGAGACAGGACTATGAGAGGGAAATGCTTATGAACCTTTAAAGGATAAATGTGTCATCTGACCCGAGAGAGAGAGAGAGAGAGAGAGAGAGAGAGAGAGAGAGAGAGAGAGAGAGAGACTTCACCTCAGACCCAGGAAGATATGAGTGCAAGTTTTGATGAAGACACATCCGAGTTGTGTGACCCTGCTCCAGGCATCTCTCTGATTTCTGTTCTCTCAGACCTAAATCAGAAGAGAACCCAGACTGATTTAGATATAAACTATTATATAAATTTAAAAGATAGGTCCACTATTATCCATGTTGGGAAGTATTTTGATTTATTTTGTTCGGTATTTTGCAGGTACATTTTCATCTGGTCAGAATCCCTCAGGTGTGTTTGGGCCCCATCTAGCCAGGGCCTTTGTTCTAGGTCTGTTTCTGAGGTGCAGAGTGTTCAAGGAGTCAGTGAAACTGGAGTCTCCCCCTCTCCCTCACTCCAATACCCTTGCTGTCCCATCTCTGGCCATCTCTTGACCATAGATTCTGGATCCATCTTTCTAAATGTTGGTCCACTCCAGCAGTGGGTGGGTGGGGCCCTCTGGAGGTTTTTCCAAGGCTAAATTCTTTTCTGAACCCACTGAGACTTCCCAGGGTTTGTTTGGGATAAGAAACTGTGGGATGAGGGAAACAACAGCTGTGCTGCAAGAGAATGCATTGTCTTTCCTCTTGGCCAGAAGAGCAGAGCCAAGCCAGTTTTTTTCTACGTGTGCCCCCTCAGCCCCAAAGGCCATTATTTACTGGCAAGGCAATATTTATTTTCTAGCTACTGACTATTGGCTTCCCACAAAGGGAATCTGAGGTGGTTATGGTCCAGGATTGAGCAGGGTGAGGAGGACAGGGTCATTCTTGTATGGGGCCCAGGAGGAGGCAGGATGGACATTTCTCTCTTTCCCTACAGGTCTTTCCCAAGGGACAGGGGTTGCATTTTCATCCTCAGGGACAATGAATGGAAATTAATTCACCCTCAGCAAAGCTTAGGCTCCTCTGGGGATCCCTGTCCAGCCTGGGGTAGAGCAGCCAGTTCCAGAAGATCGCCCCCCTCCCTCAGTTTTCCAGCTCCTTGGGTCTGTGCTCACACTTCCTATGTAGGGACTCCTATGTTGTCGTTCAGTTGTTTTCTGTCATATCTGACTCTTTGTGACCCCATTAAGGGTTTTCTTGGCAGAAATGCTGGGGTGGGGTGACATTTTCTTCTTCAACTCATTTGATAGATAAGGCAACTGAGGCAAACATAGGCAGATTCCTGACTCCAGGTTGCCTTGGCTACCTGGAGTGACTCCTACAGGGTGTGGTTCATCTTGGGGAAGCTGTCCTTATTCCCTCTGTAGAAACATTGATTTTTGTGGTTAGAGCAGGATTACAACCAAGGAAAGGGAGCTGCTGCTTGCCCTTGGCCTAAGGCAGGGTGCCCCTTGCTTGTCTCCAGTGAGCTCAGCATGAGCATGGAGTGAACTTTCCAGGAGTGGGGCAGGAGCCCCCACCCCCTGAACGGATGAACCAGGGCTGGGAAGTAGGCTGCCAGTCACAGACTAGGATGTGCTAGGCCTGACTGGGCCCTCTGACACTTTTCAGAAGTGAAGACCTGTTGTAGGCTCCTGGGCTTAGGCCCATCCCTGTAGTGGCCTCCTTCCCTTCCTGATGGTCCAGTCCAGCAATGAGCTGTGACATTGCTCTTCACGCTTCACGTTTCTATTTATTTCTTACTTCTAGTGTCTTGGGATTCCCCCTTCCTGTCTCCCTTCTTTAGAAGGAAGTTACATTTTTCTAAATGTAACTCAAAAGTAACCTTCTCCAGCAAACCCAAACATTCAGTCCAAGTAGCCCAAGAAAGTCTTGCATGGGAAAACAGTCAAGGTCTCTTCTGTACGGTTGATTCTTTGGGAAGCATCCAGACCTGCAATTCTACAGGAAGGGCCTGAGGTGTTCTCTGTCTCTTCTCTCTGCTGTCCTGGGCTCTCTGTCTTCAGGCTTAGAATTGAGTCCATTGAGACTTGGAGGAGAGAGTCACCTTCTGAAGGATTCATTCTCTGTAGGATTCCCCTGTACCTTCATTCAGATGACTGTCTTAATGAGATGGTTCTTTCACCGCATGTGAGGACCAGAAAAATCCCAGCCTGGCTAGACTTGGTAGCTCAGACCTGTCTGTCTGGCGCCAAATTGGAGTCCCAATTTTTTTTTTAGGATTTTTTTCAAGGCAAACGGGGGTGGGGGTTAAGTGGCTTGCCCAAGGCCACACGGCTAGGTAATTATTAAGTTCCTGAGACCGGATATGAACCCAGGTACTCTTGACTCCAGGGCTGGTGCTTTATCCACTATGTCACCTAGCCGCCCCGGAGCCCAAATTTGAGACAAATGACAGTGTGTCCAATTGTGGCTGATCAGACAATTACAAGCTTGGAATGCTCTACCACAGATCCGGCACAAATAGTCCACATGAACCCCCTGGGGTGGGTACTCTAAACTTTTCATTGTCCTGTTTCCTCTGCACCACTTCCATTCTGCCCTCCTCAGAGAGGGCAGCTCCCCTCATAGGTGAGGGTACACCATGCTGGGGTCCTGGGCCAGCGTCTCCCATGCTATACAATCAATTCTAAAGTGCTTCAATGAGACCTTTGGGGTGTCTTGGTATGGCCTCTGGCCCCCTTGGGAGCACTTGCCTTGGGTGAGCTCTCCATAAAATAGTTTTTTTGGCAAGTGTTCGCCTGGCATGCTAACAATATGCCCAGCCCATCATAGTTGTTCTCTCTGTTGTAATATTGGAATGCTTTTCCATTTAGCTGAGAAAGGCTAACATGCGTGGGACCTTCTCCTGCCAGGTGATCTCCAGAATTTTCCTAAGACAATTTAACTGGATGTGATTCCGTTTCCTGACATGGCACTGTCCAGGTTTCCCAGGCAAATAGCAATGAGATCAGCACAACAGTTCTGTAAACCTTCAGTTTGGGAGTCAGTCTAATATCTCTTCTCTCCCAGACTTTCCTTTGGAGCTCTCAAATATTGAGCTAATGTTTGTCTAGTTCAATTTAATTAATGCCAGGCGTACCTGTTGCTACCACACACCAGGCTCTTCAAAAAGACAACCAAAGAAGCCCTGCCTTCAGGGAGTTTGCAGTCTATCAGGGAAGAGACAATATGTGCCTGTGTTTGCATACAAATAAATATATAATATACAAATATAAATATATACACTACGCCTTCTTGGGAAGGAGACTGGAGGACTATGGGCTGTGAAGATTCTATGGGAAGTGGAGGAAACCTGTGGATCCAGAAGAGAAAAGAGGACCCAGGTGTGGGGAAGAGGGATGGGCTGACAAGGCAAGAGCCCAGTGCTCCCAATGCAGCATAGGCACAAGCATCCGAGCCCCATCTGTCTCACGGGTCCCTTTAGGAGTCACCTGCCTGCCCTGAAGTATGTGGTTTCTCTATTCTCCTAACTCCTGGGCCTGGTGAGTTTGGCCCTCCTCCCTTTCTTCCCTTTCTCCAGCCTTGTCATCGCCAGGCAAACTGGAACCCCCAACCCTTGAGATTCCTGCTCTCTTTAAACTTTATTCTCTGAATATGCTTTATGAATGGGCTCCCTCTCCAGATAAAGATAAGCTGAAGTATATTGTATTCTGAGTGTTTTCTCTAAAGGTGAGGACCACCCAAGAGTAGGGGGTACAAAAGGGAGCCAGAGGCAGGAGCCTATACTGAATTTCTTTCTCTGGAACACAAAGAGGAGCTTCATCCAGGATGAATACAAATTGAAGATAGGGGGTCTTCTGAAGGGGGACTCTGACATCCGGGGGACCAGGAAAAGCAGCATGTGGACAGCTCCTGAAGAGCTTGGAGGAACAAGGACCGTGAGAAGCAGTTATGAGGATAGAGTTCGTGTGTGTGTGTGTGTGTGTGTGTGTGTGTGTGTGTGTGTGTAGGGAGGGGAGTATGGCGCTTTTAGGTGCTCTGAGCTCGACCAGGTGTGAGCCAGGGACAGAATCTAGGTCTGTTTCTCACTAGTGTAGATGTGTGTGTGTGTCACTGAGGTATGTGTCATAGGAGACTGGTCACTGGGGAGATGCTTTGGCCAACACATGCTGAAGGGCTTCTCTTACAATTTGGTCTACACAGACCAAGGGAAGGCCTTATGCAGACAGATCCACTTTTGTGACCCCTTTATCTGCCCAGGGACGGGAAGTTCATCGGACTCTTCTGGTCTTGGAAACTCCTAGAGCTGAAACTGCTCTGATACTCACTCTCCATTTATGGAGAAGGCAACTGAGGCCAAGGACGCGAAGGAACCAGCTCCAAGGCACTCTGCATCTAGGCAGAGGCCCATGTTGACTGAAGGCAGCTGCAGCTGTGAGGTTATGGCAGAATCCAACCAGTGACAGGAACCGTGGCCCTCCCAACACTATGAATGGGGCAGCCAGTGTTCAAGTGCCTTTTGTCTGGAGCCCCCGGTTAGAGAAGGGAATGCAGCTTGCTGCTGTTTCCTCTTCTCTTCCAAGAAGTGTTGGTGCCAGAGAGGCACCTTGAGTGAAAGGCCCAGCTGAGGACGACATACAAGATTTGATATTTTCAGAGATAGATTTTCAGAGCTGGGTGGTGCCTTGGGTTGTAAGCATTAACTCTACAGATGGATGTGATCAATGCCATTGTTTTATATTAAGGATTTTACAGACATTCCTCCGGACTGTCACATTCTTGAGAGGCAGGTATTATGATTGTCCCCTCTTTACAGCAGGAGATAGAGTCACTCAGATCCAAAGTGTCGGAGATGGATATGAATCTAGGCCCCTTGCCCCTGGGGGCAGACTCCACATGGCCTCTGGAGGAGAGAAATAGAGAAACGTATACAAAGTTGAATATATTCCTCTCTCCCCCTTTGAAAGGATCATCTCTGGTAGCAAAGAATAGAAAGATGAAAAAGATGCAGCAAATTCACCAGTTTCTTTTTAATTCTGTAGATGGGGGTCAGCAATCCTGAAAAATGGCTTATCTCTCCATTCTTTGCAGAAGTGAGGGGCCGTGCATTGTATCTCTGTCCAATGTCACCACTGGCTAGAGACACCTTCATTTGGAGGGGTTTCACCCTGCCCCCCCCCAGACCAATATCAGGACATGTTCCCAGAGCTGTGGGGATGAAATGAGGAGAAGGACACAAGGCAGGTGACGCCCACCCTGCAACAGGACAAATTTCCCACGAAAGTCTCCTGAAGGAGATAGTTAAGTGTGCTTACCTATCCTTGTTGGACCTGGAGGACTTGTGTCAGAGGTTGGGCTTGGCATAGAGGCCATGGACAAACCCAGGAAGGGAAGCTGTCAGGACTTTGGTGGTCTGAGAGTGTGTGTGTGTGAGACTGATGTGCTTATGGGATACTAACCCAGTAGAAGTAAGAAGAGGGGAGGAGGGACAGGTCCCCACATTGGTGTCCTGATTCCCATTTCAAATTTAATCTGTGTCCCAGCAGAGCCAAAAGATGGGCTTGAGAGGAGGAAATCTGCATAGATGATAATGGGCCAAGTAGGGCCATGCCGGTGTATAGGGTTGAAGACATGGCCATCGGAACATAGTGACGTGGAGCTTTTCAAGAGATGAGTAATGATCTAGGTGATGGTTTCAATTGAATCGTAATGAAATCTTTTCTTTTCTCAATCGACCACTGATTTCATTAGTTTAGAGAAGCCATGGTGAAAAACTTCTCTAACTGTTCTGGACCTCACCAATGCAAAACTTCTGGGGCCCTGGGTGGCTCAGTGATTTACCCAGAGTAATGCAGCCCATGTTTGGCCTGCTCCCTTCTCGGATGCCACACTGCATCAGAGCTCCCATTTTTATGGTACATTAGAGTTTAGGAAGTTCTGGCCTGTAGATGGGAGCTTAGCAGCCTCTTGCTCTGATCTGGGTCAGACTAAAAGGTATCTGAAGTCCCTTCTAATCCTGACCATCTGAGACTCTCAAAGAGCAGCGGCCAGAATACTAGCTGTGGCATCAGAGAATCTGAGCTCCAATGACCTGCATCTGAGTTCTGGACTTTGAATGCCAAACATGTTTTGTATTTTTTCCCGGACATGATGAGGTACTGGAGTCTAAGTGGGGCTATGGGGACAGTTGGGACCTGTGTTTGAGAAAAACCACCTTGCCAACTGAATGGAGGGAGCACTGTTGGGGAGGGGAGACTGAGGCAGGCTGAGTTTCTGAGTTCAGGGGGGAAGGGGTGAAGGGGTGAGAGCCTATCCCAGGGGGTTTGGTACACCCCCCCCCCCCCAGTACTTGGCTTTGGCTCTGGAACATAAGAGACACTTAGTAAATACTGAGTGATTGATCAGGTGGGACCAGGTAAGCACAAGAAGGTGGAGGAGTGAGAAAGGGCAGTTGGTAGAAGTGGTGCAGCCGGATGGAGCCCAGGGGGGCCCGGCTCACTGGGATGCAGAGGCAGGAGGAGAGGTCTGCTCATTGTCACCTGAGTGTTATGGGAGGGGGAGCCAGAATCTGAACTCGGGGCTGGCTACAGACAAAGGCTGGGGAGGGGCACCTTCACCTCGGGCCCAGGGGCTGCAAGCCAGGCGGCTCCCACCACCTGATTCCCATTGGGGTGCTTATAGATTCTTGTCTTGAAGCCAAAGAACTCGTTCAGGTGATAGAATGAGAGCTCTGGAGCTGGAAGGGCCTGCAGGGGTCATTGAACGCATCCCCTCATGTTACAGATGAGGAAACTGAGGCCCTATTGGTTAGATGCCTAGCCTGAGTCACAGGGGCAGTGAACCAAAGGAGGACGAAGATGGGGGTCCTTGGTCTTCTGGGCCCGGGCTTTGTCCTCTGCAGCACTCCAGGGAGCAGCAGCTGCCCAGGGCATTTTCTCCCCTGCTTAGGGGCTTGGGACGGCTCCATTTTTGTGACTGCGTTTGTGTCCACCCCATATGTTGGATCATGCGGCTGGGTGGAAACTGAGGCCAGGCCAGGGAGGGCAGGAGTCCTGCTGAACCCTGCCAGGGTCCCCCCGTGGACTTTTCTTGAGTTGGGGAGGGAACCCTTTGGTTAGATTCCCGTTGGCCAGAGAGGAGTCCTCCTCCTCCTCTTCCCCCTCCCCCTCCCCCTCCTCCCCCTCCCCCTCCTCCTCTTCCTCCTCCTCCCCCCTCCTCCTCCTCCCCCCTCCCCCCTCCTCCCCCTCCTCCCCCTCCCCCTCCTCCCCTTCCCCCCTCCTCCTCCCCTCCTCCTCTTCCTCCCCCCCCCTCCCCCCCCTCCTCCTCCTCCTCCCCCTCTCCCCTCCCCCCTCCCCCTCCCTCCTCCCCCTCCCCCTCCTCCCCTTCCCCCCTCCTCCTCCCCTCCTCCTCTTCCTCCTCCCCCTCCCCCTCCTCCTCCCCCTCCTCCCCCTCCCCCTCCCCCCTCCTCCCCCCTCCTCCCCCTCCCCCTCCTCCTCCTCCTCCTCCCCCCCCCTCCTCCTCCTCCTCCTCCCCCCTCCTCCTCCTCCTCCTCCTCCTCCCCCTCCTCCTCCTCCTCCTCCTCCTCCTCCGAGCGGGCCGGACGAGCTGGGTCCATCCCCGGGGCGGGCAGCCTGGGCGCCGGAGCCTGTGCTGAGTCATCCCCGGGCGGCCGGGCCGGGCTGGGCTGGGCCGGGCCGGGCCGGGCCAGGCGGGGCCGGGGGAGCCGGAGCGGCAGAGGAGCGGCGGCGGCAAAGGTGGGATGGGGCCGGGCCGGGCCGGGCCGGGGGGCGCTGCCGGGGCCGGGCCGCCCCCATTCCCCCTCATTTCGCTGTTCTGCAGAGGGTCCCCAGAGGCCAGCCCCCCCCCCCCCCGGAGCCGGGCGGCCTCCTGCTGCCCGGCGCGCCTGGGCCCCAGGGTGGGAGGAACGACCCCCAGGAGGGGCCTCGGGGGCCACTCCCAGGGCTGATGGAGCCTGGCAGTGAGAGGGGCCGGGGAAAGGCCCGGGGGGACCAGAGCGCCTTCTGGCTCCCAAGGGATCCTGCAGACCCTGGAGTCGGGGTGTGTGGGAGTGAGTGTGTGTGTGTCTGTGTGTGTGTGTGCTTGTGTGTGTACGTGTGTGTGTGTGTCTGTGTGCCCGCGCGCGTGTGTGTGCGTGTGTGTGTGTGTGTGTGTGTGTCCACGCGCGTGTGTGTGCGTGTGTGTGCGTGTGTGTGCGTGTGTGAGCTCCTGGGCTCCGCAGCTCCCGGCCTATGGCACAAGCAACTTTGGCTTTCCCAATTTGTTTTAGCGATTAGGACTCAGGATATCTGTGGTTCTGGTCTGAAGACCAGTGTCCCAAAGATGCTGCCTTAGCATCGTGGAAGCCAGGCCTTCTTCATCAGGAGCTTAAGGGCACTGCCAATCATTTTGAGGGTCATCGTCATAGATCCCTGGAAACAGAAAAGGAAGAAGCGTGATTGACTCAGGGCCTCAGTTTCTCCATTTCTTTGAAGATAATGACTGGGTCTGAATCGCTATCAGAAGTAAGGCACATTGCAATGCATCCTGAGGCGATAGGATCATAGATTTCTAACTGAAGTGGATCTTGGGGGGCCATTGCGAATAGCCTTTTATTTTATAAGTGAGGAAACTGAGGCACAGAGAAGTCAAATGCTTTGCCGAGGTCCCACTCTGAAGTGGGTGTTCTTGACTATAAGTTCAGTGCTCCAACTCTGGATCATGTAGGTGTGCTTCCCAGTGACACAGCCCATTGGGACATGTCTTATGTGGGAAGAAGCCTGGCTGGGTGAGAGTTGGGGTACATATCTTAACTATAAAGGCACCTTGTTCTAGACGACCCTCAATGGTTTTAAAACAAATGGGGATTCTTTCATCTTGTAAGAACCGTGACAAGGTCTGTTTCTTGGGAAACCACTGGAGCTGAGTTGACAGAACAGGCTTCTGAGTCCCAGTCCAATTAATGATTTAAAGTGTGCTCTTGAAAAAGTCACGGGATCCTGAACGATGACCTAGAAGGACCCGATGGGTCATCTAGCCCAACCCCTTGATGATGATGTTTGTCCTTTGTTCTCCAAACCCATGACATGGAGGTGATCCATGACAAACACATGAATTGAATTGGAGGGGGGGCTGTCCTAAGTCCCCAGCCTCACTTTCTCCTCCAGAGTCATCTGGGTCCAGTGACCAGATAGGAATCAGGAGGACTGGAGATGACCCTGAATGAGAGGCAATCAGGGTGAAGTGACTTGCCCAAGGTGACACAGCTAGTACATATCATGTGTCTGAGGCCGGCTTCAAACTCCTCTCCTGACTCCAAGGCCAGTAGTTTTTCCGCTGCCCCTCCTAGCTGCCCTACATTCCCTTAATTTAGTAGAAAAGGCCACTGAGACCCAGAGATAAGCAACTAGCCCAGGGTCCCAGAGGGAGAAGTATCAGGTCCTCCAAGGCCCACTGAGTTGTCTTTTCACACTGTGTTCCTTTCCCTCTTGAAGCCTTAGTTTCCTCCTATGTCAGATGAGGGCAACAACCAGGCTATTGTGAGGTTGAAGTGAGAAAAGGGATGGAAAAAAGGCTTTATACCTGATAAATTGCTCTGTGGACAATAATAATTGAAATTGTTTTTTGGAGTTAGGCTCTAAGATGTAACGGAAGGACTGCATGTTGGCATGGGAGACATCTGGGGAAGGGTTACCAGCCAGAATGACCCTCACTTCTTGTCTACAGCTTTGGTGACCTGCTGAGTGTGTCTGTGTGGAGGGCTAGAGTGATTAGAAAGTAGGGGAGCTGCTTAAAAAGGGGGAAAGACCCACATGTGCAAAAATATTCATAGCAGTCCATTTTGTGGTGGCAAAGACCTGGAAACTGAGGAGATGTCATTCCATTAGGGAATGACTGAGCAAGTTGTGGTAGATGAGTGTGATAGAATGTTGCATTCTATTAAAAATATGAGCAGGCAGATTTCAGAGAAACCTAGAAAGATTTACATGAACTGATGTTGAGTGAAGTGAGCAGAACCAGGAGAACGTGGTACACAATAACAGAAACATGGTGTGATAATCAACTACGGTAGACAACTCTTCTCAACAATACCATGTCAAAAGGATTAGCTAAGGGGCACAGTTATGGAGGAAGGAGGACTTGTGTTCTCAGACACTTAACAGCTATGTGACTGAAGGCAAGTCACTTCACCCCAATTGCCTCCGAAAAGAAAAAGAAAAAGTAAAACCAATACAGCAATCAAAGACAATTCTAAAAGCCTCGTGATGGAAAATACCATCCACATTCACAAAAAGAACTATGGAGTGTGATCACATGCAGCTCAGACCATACTATTTTCCCTTTTTTAATATTTGCTCTTTGGCTTTTTTGTGGTTTTTCCCTTTTGTTTTGATTTTTCTTTCACAGCATGATTAATATGGAAATATGTGCAACATGATTGTGTTTGTATTAACCTAGATTAGATTTGTTATCTTAGAGCAGGGGAGGGCAGGGCAGGAGGGAGAAAACATTACAAAAATCCATGTTGAAAACTGTCTTTAAAAAAAAACTTTATATATTTGAGGCAATGGGGTTAAGAGTGACTTGGCCAAGGTCACACAGCTAGACAATTATTAAGTGTCTGGGGCCAAATTTGAACTTGGGTCCTTCTGACTCCAGGGCTGGTGCTCTATCTGTTGCACCACCTAGTTGCCCCCAAAACAATCTTTACATATAATTGGAAAAATTAATTAACTAATTAATAATAATCATATATATATATTAAAAAAGAAAGTAAGGGATATGAAGGGGAGGAGACATGTATCAGTGAGTCTGGCACATCATCACATTTCACATAAATAATTGTCTTTTGGAGTTAGTTATCCACATTAAAAAATATGGATTTACTTTTTCTCTTATTTTTTTACGATGCCTTTTGTTTTGTTTTTATATCACAATTTTCTCCTGACTCTCACTCCAAACCCTCCTTTGTATCAAAGAACAATTAAGTCAAACTGAACAAAATCTACCACATCTGACAGTGCCTGCAACATTCTATTCCTCTATCCCCCCAATGGAAAAGAGGGAGACATCATTCATTCTCCATCTCTCCAAGACTGTTCATTTCAACAATTTGTAGACTTTACTATTATTTTCATTTACATTATTGTAGTTCTTTTATCTGTTACTCTCTTGATTCCATTTCCTTCATCTTTTATACAATTCTCACACATATCTGATTTTCTTTGGGTATAATAATATTCCATTGCATTCATGTGTCAGAATTGTTCTGGCTATTGCCTAATCAATGCATGCCTATATTGGTTTTAGTTTTGCATGATCACAAATGCTACTCTGATTTTTTTTTCATTAAAGTCAATGAGCATTGTTTATATTCCATAGAACAACTAGTATTTATATGCCACTTTAAGATTTTATTTTCATTGTTATATAAAAAATTAACATTTGTTTTTTTTAAACTTTGATTTCCAAATTCTCTTTCTCCTTCATTCCTCTCCTCCTTATTGAGAAGGCAAGAACTTTGATATAGGTTATACTTGTGTGGTCATTCAAAGTCTATTTCCATATTGCTCTCGTTGGGAAAACACAGAAAACACAGACCAAAAAACCCAAGAAAGAATAAAGTAAAAACAGGATACTTCAACCTTCTTTCTCTGAAGATGGATTGCATTTTTAGACCAGACGTTCTTAGTTATTGTTTAGCATCCTTGTATTGCTGAGAATAGATATCACCCATAGTATGTAATCCTGGTTCTGCTCATTTCACTTTGCATAAGCTCATATAAGTCTTTCCAGATTTTTCCAAAAACATCCTGCTCATCATTTCTTTATCATAATAATATTCATTCAAAATATTGTACCACAACTTGTTCAGGCATTTTCCCATTGATGGGCATTCCCTCAATTTCTAATCTTTTGCTGCAACAAAAGAGCCACTGTAAATAATTATGTGCATTCCTTTTGTCATCGTTCTTATGCTGATCTCCAAATTGCAGACCTAGTAGTGGGATTGCTTGATCGGAGAGTATGCATAGCTTGGTTGTCCTTTACCATAGCTCCAAATTGCTCTCCAGAATGACTGATCACTTCACAAGTCCATGAGCAGTGCATTAGTGTCCCAGTTTACCCACATAACCTCCAACAATTGTCATTTTACTTTTCTATCGTATTAGCCAACCTGATAGGTTTGTGATGGTGCCTCATTTTAATTGCATTTCTCTAAACAATAGTGATTTAGGTTTTTTACAAGGCAAATGGGGTCAAGTGGCTTGCCCAAGGCCACACAGCTAGGTAATTATTAAGTGTTTGAGATCAGATTTGAACCCAGGTCCTCCTGACTCCAGGGCCAGTGCTTTCCACCCCTAAACAATAGTGATTTAGAGAATTTTTCATATAAATTTAGGTCGCTCTCATTTCTTTACCTGAACACTGCTTGTTCTTATATTTGACCTGTTATCAGTTGGAGAATGACCTAAGAAATTTGACTCAATTCTTTATAAATTTGAGAGATCAAATCTTTATCAGAGAAACTTACTGTAAATTTTTTAGTTATGATAACTGTGTTTCCCTTCATTCTATTTCCCCCCATTTATCCTTCTCTTTCTCTTCTTTCATTATGTCTCTTTTCAAAAGTGTTTTGCTTCTGCTCACCACCTCCCCCAATCTGTCCTCCCTCTCATTAACACCCCCCCTACCTTATCTCAACCCCTCCCTCTTCTGCTTTCCTGTAGGTTGTTAGGTTTCTATACTCAATTGAGTGTGTATGTTATTCCCTTTTGGAACAGTTCTGATGAGAGTTAAATTTCGTGTTGTCCTCTACCTCCTATCTTCCTCTCAATGCTTTTTGTGTGTTGTGTGTGTGTTTGTGTCTTTTACAGGAAATAATTTACCCTAATTCTACTCTTCCCTTTCATACTGTTCCAACACATTTCTTTCTTGCCCTTTAATTTAATTTAATTTAATTTAATTTTTTTTTATTTTTTGCAAGGCAATGGGGTTAAGTGGCATGCCCAAGGCCACACAGCTAGGTCATTATTAAGTGTCTGAGGCCAGATTTGAACTCAGGTCCTCCTGACTCCAGGGCCTGTGCTCTATCCAGTATCTCTGTCCCACAATTTTATTTTTTAAGGTATCATCCCATCATAGTCAACTCACACTCATGCCCTTTGTCTATGTATACACCTTCTAAATGCTCTAATAATGAAAAAGTTCTTAGAAGTCACAAGTATCTTCTTCCCATGTAGAAATGTCAGCTCCTGTTTCTGTTTACATTTTTGTGCTTCTCTTGAGTCTTATATTTGAAAGTCAATTTTTTTAATTCAACTCTGATATTTTAATCAAGAATGCCTGAAATGCTTCTATTTCATTAATTATCCATTTTTCCACTGAAGAATAATATTTAGTTTTGTTGGATGGGGTGATTCTTGGTTGTAATTCTAGTTCCTTTGTCCTGTGGATTATCATATTCTGATTGTTTAATGCAGAAGCTGCCAAATCCTGGCTATGACTCCATGATATTTGAGTTATTTCTTTCTGGCTGCCTGCAATATTATCTTCTTGGCATGGGAACTCTTGAATTTGGCTATAATATTTCTGGGAGCTTTCATTTTGGGATCTCTTTCAGGAAGTGATAGGTGGATTCTTTCCATTTCTATTTTACCTTTTGGTTCTGGGATAATCAGGGCAATTTTCTGTGTTAATTTTTTGAGAGATAATGTCTAACCTCTTTCTTTAAAATTATGACTTACAAGTAGTCCAATAGATCTTGAATTATTTTCCCTTAATTTATCTTCCAGGTCAGTTTTCTTTAAAAATTTGACTTGTCATGTTTTTTTTTTCTATTTTTCATTCTTTTGATTTTGCTTTATTGTGTTTTAATGTTTCATGGAATCATTAGCTTCCACTTACCCTCTAATTTTTAAAGAATTATTTTCTTCATGAACTTTTGTACCTCTTTTTCCCTGGTCAATTCTACTTTTTTTTTTTAAAGAGTTCTTCTCTTCAGTGGATTTTTGTTTCTCTTTTACCATTTGACCTATTTAATTTTTTGGGGGGGAGGGAGGTGTTATTTTCTTCTTAAATGTTTTTTGTGCCCCCTTTTCCAAGATATTGACTCTTTTTCATGATTGTCTTGCATCACTCTCATTTCTTTCCCTGTTTCCCCTCTAGCTCTTTTATTGGATTTTTAAAATTCTTTTTGAACTCTTCTAGGATTTTTTTGGGGGGGGGAATGGTGTTGACTGAGACCAATACACATTTTTCTTGGAGAATTTGGATGTAGGTGTTTTGATTTTATTATGTTTTCCTGTGTTTTGATATTCCCTGTCACTAAAGTAACTTTCCATGGTCAAGTTCCTTTCTTTTTGTTTGCTCATTTTTTCAACCTATGTCTTGACTTTTAACTTTATGTTAAAGTTGGACTCCCTTCTTAGGATGGAGGGGGCACTGTTCCAAGTTACAGGTTCTTTTTGCTTTAGCTCTTTTCAGAGCTGGTTGGGAGGGGTAGGGCTGTAAGTTTTCAGTTTTTCCAAGATTTTTACTACTTTCCTGACAACAAGTGCTCTTTTCTGCCCTGGAAATGTGACCAGGGTCTCCATTCTCTTGTGATCACAAGCTCTGTTGTGCTTGTGCTCCTTCTCATCCTAGCATTGTGACCCAGATCTGAGTATGGGCAATGGGCACCAGAGTCTGCCCCTGCAATTCCCTTCTGATCAGTTGTCTGACCTCTTGACTGACTATGAACTTAGAGCTCCAGAATCCGCTGATTAGTCATCCCTCAAGGGCTGCTGCCGCCCTGCTGGAGCCCAACCTATGTTGGACTTTGCTCTACTCTCATCTCAGTGAGACAGACCTTTCTTGCTAACCTTCTGAGTCTGTCTCACCTATCCTTTTGTTGGTTCTGTTTATTGGGGATTCATTTTGAAGCATTATTTGGGCTTGGGATTTTGAATTGGGGAATTTGGGAAAGCTAAGCTAAATCTCTGTCTTTGCCATCTTGCTCTCTGTTATGTATATTTAATCAGACCTTCTAGAATCTGTTCTTGAAGTATTCTTCCAATAGTGGAATAACTGGATCAAAAGTTATTTGCATACAATATAATTACTTTTTCATGTAGCTTCAGATTCATTTTCATGACCACTGGTTTAATTCATAGCACTAACAACAATATAGTAATTTTTCTTGCAGTTTCTCCAATTTTTTGTTTTAGGTTTTTGCAAGGCAATGGGGCTAAGTGGCTTGCTCAAGGCCACACAGCTAGGTCATTATTAAGTGAGGCTGGATTTGAACTCAGGTACTCCTGACTTCAGAGCCAGTGTTCTATCCACTGTGCCACCTAGTCACCCTCAATATTTCTTCTTAAATTAATTTGTAAGAGAAGATTTGTCTTCTTTTTCTCTTCCTTCCTCCCCCCCTCCCCATCATCAAGAAAGCAAGAAAAACAAACCCTGTTACAAATGTCTACTACAGTAAAACAAATCCTTTCTTTGTCCATGGTCAAAAAAAAATATCTCAGTCTGTACTTTGAGATCATAACCTCTCTATGGAGTTGAGGGATGGGTAGGAGGTAGCTGTCTTGGCAAGTAATTCCTTCTGTTTTATCTCTATCTATTGTCATCATTAGAATTGTTAAAAACCTAAGAGTTGTATTTCACTTATATAAACAATGTTTGAACATTTGCATCACTTGTGAAAATTGTTTGTTCACATTTATCTGTTTACTACTTATGAGTTAGGGAATGGCTCTTATATATTAGGGTTAATTTTTTCCCCCTGTATTTTGGGTATCAAACTTTTATCAAATAAAGGAGATTTTCCCCAATTGGCAGTTAATCTTCTTATTCTATCTGAATTGATTTGGTTTTCACAACAGGTTTTAAGGTCCATGTTTTTATAACTGTACTTTTATTTATTTTGCTTTTTATACTAAGAATTCTTCCCCTCTTCCCCTGAATCTCTAAAAGTTGCCTCTTCTTGTTCATATATGTGCATGAGTGTATGTTTTATATTGTGATTCTTTAGGTCACATATCTATTTGGAGGGTATTGAAGTATAGATTCTAAAAGACCTATCCAAATTGGGTTTAGCCATTGACCTGCAACTTTACATGACAGGACATATGAAATGGAAACCCTAAAAAAAACAAAGCCCTGTAACTTCCACAGGCATCCTTCTAACAGGGACCCCTAGATTTCACTGTCAATCAATCTGTTCTCAACAACAGAGAAGGCTCATGTGCCCTGGGGCACAGCCAGCCAGCCAGCTGTGACCAATCAGTATCTTCTGACCTACAAAGGCCCTACCACACCTCAGGGAAACCACCCTCCCAGCCAAGAACAGTCATTTGGCTTTGTGATCAAGTTATATAAAGCCGTTGCCTTTGTTTTTAACATGCACTTGTGAACAAGTATATCATGGGGCCATTCTGTTGAGGAATTCTACCTCTCCAACCTCTATTGCCAGTCTTTGATCCCTGTCCTTGGCTATGTGTGAATGTGGTTCCTTGTGGACCATCATCTTGCACATGAATCCAGAGCAGATCAGTTGTTTTTCATGTCTTTAAGAGTAGGGATCCTTGATGAGAACCTACTGATTTGTCAGGCCTCTTCTAAGCACAAAAAATCCTTCCATTCCCATTATCTTCCTATTGTCTCTAACACAAAATACAGACTCTTCATCTTTCCTGTGTGACTCTGATCAACTTTAAAACTATTCTCAAATGTTATGTTGTTGCTTGATGTTTTTACCACAGTGCTTCCTGTCCTTTCCTAATGACTTCTTCCCTCCCTCAATGGAACCCTTCCTTAAAACAAAGATGTAAGGGATGGCTAGGTGGTGCAGTGTATTGAGCATGGGCCTTGGAGTCAGGAGGACCTGAGTTCAAATCTGGCCTCAGACACTTAATAATTACCTAGCTGTGTGGCCTGGGGCAAGTCGCTTAACCCCATTGCCTGGCAAAAACAAACAAACAAACAAAGATGTACATCTAAGCAACATGAAATAATTACATTGACCCTATCATATGACACATCTGCTTCTTTACCTGTAATCTACCATCTCTCAACAAAGTTGAGGGAGCTATGTTTCCTTCATCAGCAGGTCAATGAAGTATGGTCTGTCATGGCCTTGGTTAAAGTTCTGACATCTCTCCTCATTGTTATATATTATTGTGTTCACCATGTCAATTCTTCTTTATCAGTTCACTTTCTTCTGTGTCAATTAAGAGAAGTCCTCACAAGAGTCTCTGAATTTTTCATACTCCTATGGATTTCTTATGGTGCAAACATCTTCCACTAAAATTAGGTACCACAATTAATTGACAGCCAATTTGTTCCTAGGTCTTTGTTACCACAAAAGAACTGCTTCATGTAATTTTGTGTTCATGGTTCAACCTTTCCCTCTGCCTTGTATGGCTTTTGGGTCTACAAGATACCTGGTAGTTGGATTGCTGAGATAATGATTGGGTTATTCAATTATTAACTGATGAGTTAATGTTTGGATATAGAGGAGGATGCTGGAAATAAAGGTCTTGGTTTTTAGGAGTTTAGAGATCATGGGATCATCATCACTAGGTCAGAGTTTGATATTTTCTAAGAAGGAACACACTTTCATCAGAGCCTGGAGCAAAAAAGGGAATGAATGGAGACCAATGTTGAAGGGTCAAATTGGGTGGATGGGGTGAAATCATGACTGAGAGCCTCCATTTCCTCAGGGGAGTTGGAGATGAGCATCTTTGTTTGCACAAGATGATCTCAAAGGTCTTTCACAGCTTGAAGTCTCTTTTCATACAGGTTTTCTTTCCTAGATTGGACTGTGGGGGCTAGGAGAATAGACATTACCTTCCTCCCACTCACATCCCAGCACTATCCAGGGCAATCTCTGTTCAGAACCACGTTTGTAGTCGCTGAGATTGTCTGCTTCCAGTTTGCAAGTTCTGAAGTCCAGAGAAGTGCAGGGCATGCTTGGCAGATGTGATTCAAGGCAGGCTACTATTGGGCAGGAGGGTAGGAATGGTGGAGGAAAACTGAGGTCTCATCTGAAGCAAATGGGAAAAGAATTTTCAGATATGGGGGAATAAGTGAATCCACTGACCGGGAGAGCCTGGGATGTCAACTGATGTCAAGTTCCATGGTTACAAGTTTCTGGAATTAATAGGCAACTTCTCTTGTGGAGAGTTTGCTGATTAGGTCAAATGTTGACATTTGATTCTGCTCACTAGACTCTCTGCTTAGCATTTTGGCATGGCCTAGAGTGAGTCCATGGGTGGGAGCTAGTGGAGGTGAGGCCACCATGCTATGGACTGGGCAAGTTTCCAGGAATGGCTGCCATATACTGGGCCTTTGTGAAGAAGAAATCGGGCTTGGGGAATGGGGGTCAGCATTCAAAATTATTACTATGTAAGGTGATTTGGGAGGCAGCATGGACCAGTTGAAAGAGCATTGGGCTTGAGGTCAGTAAGTCTTGTCCCAAGTATTGCCTTAACTTCTAGTCAGCTGTGTGACCAAGGACAAAAGGTTTGCTGTCTCTGAGTCTGAATTCCCACCTTGCAGAATGAGGACAAGCAAGTATGCAGGAGACATTGCTGTTAGGAAGGTCAAACTCCTCCTGAGGGATTTCTTCTGGAGACTTTTGGATGAGGCATGAATTCTCACATCAGAGAATGAGCTGGACTGAACCATGGAGGTCATCAATTCCAAAGGGGGTGGGAATAAACTGGGATTGGGGGGAGGATTCGCCCAAGCTCACACAGGTATTATTAAGTGACAGAACTGAGTTTGGATCTGGATTCAGTCTTTCCCAGGTCATCACTCAGCATGATAGTCTTGCATTTTCCTTATCTTACCATATCCCCCACTCCCAGTAGAGCTCTTCTCCCTTGTAACACATATGGTGAATTCAGTTTAACAAGACAAACTAGCCCATTGAATATGTCTGACAACATAATTGCAATGATCCTCACCTCCTCAAAAATTTCCTGTTCTAGGCAAATTTTGTCTATAGGTTATTGCCAGTTTTGATAGGGTAGGGCAGGGCTGAGGGAGAGACATTGGCAATGGGGGAAACTGAGGGAAATGTGCTCCATGAAAGCAATCATCACAGGGTCACAGAATGTCAGGACTGAGAGGTTTTCACTCCCACATCCTTTTTACAGAGGAGTAAACTGAGGTTTTAAGATGGAGAGGAGATTCGCCATGATCACCCCACCAATAATTATCCCTATTCTGAAGACCACTTGAGTTATCCCAGCAGTAAGTAGGGACATTATGGAAATCAACCCAACTTAATCCTTAATTAAGAACTCCATTTAGACCATGGAGTTCAGCTGAGGCCAGGGAAGTTCATTGACTTGCCCAATGTCACATAGACAATATGGCAGCACCAGCTAAAGTTAAGTTCACTTCAGCCCAATGAGCATTTGCAAAGTCTACTCAGTCTGGGTCTGATTATGGGACTCCAACCGATGAAAGCCCACATAATTCCACTCTCAAGGAGCCTGTGTTTGGATTGCTTAATAAGGCGTATACATCATTGTCAGTGACACATGCTAGAAAATGATGAAGTGCCAAAAGTTATGGAAAGTGATCAAAGGGCTTCAGGGAGGAAGTGACATCTGAACAGGACTTTGGTGGTAGTAGTAGGTGAAGTTGCAGGCCAGGCTTGGCCTAGACATGAGGGATGATAGACATTAGTGGGAACAGTCTCAGTATATGCTTTTGCCTAATCTGACTGGAGCCTACATTGAACTAAGGCTAGTGTTGGGAAATAAGGCTTGAAAGGTAAATTATGGAAGACATTGATGGCCAAGTCAAATGTCAAATTAAGTACCAAGACATAGAAGTCCATGAAAGGAGCAAAAATAATCCAGAAGAATAAAACAGCATTAGGGACCTTAGATTGGAGGAGCTGCTATACCCAGAAAAGACTGGAGTTTTCTCCATGTTAGTTAAGTAGGTTTAAAAGAATCTGCATGACCCTGGAAACAAAGATGGCAATGTTGAACAGCAGAAAACTTTGAGGTGATCTCAGAGTCAGAAGAGATCTGAGTTCTGATTCCACCTCAGACACTCCTAGTTCTAGGGTCCTAAGTCCCTTAACTTCTCTGAAACTGTTTCACTGGAAAATGAGAGTAACAACACCAATCCATCCTGCAGGGTTGTGGTGAGGCTTTGAGGAGATAATGGATGTCCAGGGCTTGGCAGCCTTCAAGTGTGATAGAAATGTCAGCTCTTCTTGGAAAATACAAGAGAGATAACATCACCAGAAAGAAAGCTACCCACCTCCCAAAGGCAAAATAAGGCTTTTTAAAAGCACATGTGAACTGTCACCTAATCATAGTAATTTATTTTCTCCAGTTGAGTGAGATTTAAGGGTCCACATGGTGTGACAGAAAGAACACAAGAGGGAAGAACTGGTACATTTTGATGCCCCATAGTCTGTTGATGCTAAGGCTGCTATCCCTCTGAGCCTCAGCTTTCTCATCTATGAGATGGGAAGAGTACTCCCAACCCTGCCCACTTCACTGAGTAGTGGAATAAAGATGCTTGGGAAACTACAATCTTGTCTCAGTGAGGGTGTCCAGGGGGATCTGACCTTTGCCAAAGTTGGGATCTTCCCTTTTGTACCTCCTTGATATAGCCTAGATTTCCTTTCTGTTGAGTTCTGCCTAGCTCAAATTTACAGTAAAGTTCCCCATACCTGGGTTTGGACTTTAAATGAAAGACTGAGACAGGATTTCATCAAGAGGAAGTTGGTTACAAGATTTACTGGATTCCCCTAGAGAAAGGCCTATTCATGCATAGATCCCCTCCATGATCTGGGTTCATTGAGAATCTAGCTTCAGAGAAACACAGAAGAAGCAGAGAGAAGAGATTAAATAAAAGGCACCTACAGATACCCAGTAAATAGATGGATGGACCTAAGGAAAGGCATGGACATCCACATGACCCTCATTGTTGTTATAGGCACTGTGTGGCTGTTGACCCTATGGATGAAGAGAAAGAGGTGTTACTTACTGGATAAGGGACACGAGAGAACACAAGTATAGGAACAGAGGAGAGCTGCCATTGGCAGGAGCAATTCCGATGATGGCTCCATCTTCTCATAGCCTCCCTATAAAACAGTCACAGATTTGATTTGGCAACTGAACTCTATTGCCTCATATAGATTTGAGAGGCACCTCTGAGGGAATCAGATAGAGACAGGATGATTCAGGGCTCACCTGTTCAAGTCACCTAAATTGAATATGAACACTCCATAGCATCTCTGTCAAGTGGCCATTACCTAGGGTTTGGTCAGAGGAATAGAGGGAGATGAGGGATCATATCTTCTCATGGACTCATTTGGTTGCTTGTCGCTGAAATGGTGGATGGCATCTCATGCCCTTGATTGCCTATCGAGTCATGTTGTACATAATGGGAATGAATAATTATTTCAGCAATTTGGAACACATAGATTGACTCAGCCTTTTGTGGGCAGGTGACATCTATTTGTGCTGAGCTTCCAAAAGGAAGGGGAATGGAATAAGCTAATCATTTTAATAATAGGTAACATTTACTCAGCCCTTACTATTGCCAGGCACTCTACTAAGTATCTTTCAATTACTATCTCAGTTAGACCTCAAAACAACCCTTGGAGGCAGGTGCTAGCAACTCTGTACCAAGAAGATATAAGACAGTATTCTGTCTTATAAGGGAGATAAGCAACCAAACCCAGGCACTAAGATAGAGGCCTAGGAAAGACTTGTAGGAAATAGGATTTGACCTGGGGTTTGATTGAGGCTATTATGTGGCTGAGGTTCTACCGGATTGTCCTATAGGCATCTAAAATTCAACATGTCTAAAACTGAACTCATATTTTCCACTCAAATCTACCAATTTCAAATTTCTCTATTTCTGTGAAGGGGATCAACATTCTTCTAATTTCTCATCTTCTCAACCCTCAGTAGCATCCATTCTCTGCTCACCCTCAGTTTCCATAGGCAATCAATTTCCAAGTCTTGCCAAATCATTTTCCATGCCAACTCTGAAACCTGGCCTCTTCTTTCTATTACTCATATAATCTCTACCTTACTTCAAGCCCCCATTATCCCTAAATGAGCAATTGCAATGACCTTCTAATTGGTCTCCTTGACTCTGGTTTCTCCCATCTCTAATGCATCCACCAGATAGCCATCAAACTAATACTCCTGAAACACATGTCAGAGAAGTCATGATCAGACAATGAGGAGGAGATTAAAAAAAAGGAAACGGGGACATAAAAGTCAAGGGAAGATGAAATGTGGAAAAGGATTGATTGGATTGAGTCGAAGATGTGCAGAAAGGTCAAGAGGAATGAGGACTCAGAAAAAAAAAAACTATACCCAGAAAAGACTGGAGTTTTCTCCATGTTAGTTAAGTAGGATTAAAAGAACCCGAATATTTTCTGGGTATGGTTAAGAGATCATTGGTAGCCTTGGAGATAATAGTTTCAACTTGATTGGATTAGAAGCCAAATTGCAAGGGGATAAAAAGAGTGGGAAGTGAGGAAGTAGAAGAAATTGTGTAGATGGCTTTTTCAAGAACTCTGCCAATGAAAAGGAGAATGTTAAATCATCCCATTAGTAAATTATAGAGCTAAGTAAAGTTTTTCTTTTGTTTTCTTTTGGTAAAAGTTCTTAAGGCTTGTAGCTGGAGGACAGCAATAAGTATGCATTGAGAGATTAAAGGTGACAGAAGTCTGGAAGGAGGATGATTGAAGGATAAGGACATATTGGGGAAAGAGACAGAGCCAGGAGCACAAAACCTAGGATTAACCTCAAAAATAAGATGTGCTACCTCTTTGAAACAGAAGCAAATGAGAATGGGAGAAGATGGATTAAAATTTTGAAGAGCAGAAAGGTTGGGAGGGAAAAGACCACTTATGGCATTCCACTATTTTCTCAGTAAAATAGGAGGCACTGTATGCTTTTGAGAAGAAAAAAGGGCAAGATGATAGAGAGGGCATGAAGAGAGATTAGGAATTTTGGGTGAATTATAATGACAAGGACCCAGTCAAGAAAGAATAAAAAAGTCACCAGGCAATTGTAACGACCCCGATGAGATTGAATAATATGAATTTGTGGTAGACCCAGTTGGTTACCAACAATGAAGAAGTCTAAATATCCTGGGATAGTAGTATCTCTCAAACCACCAACCCTGCTTCTAGCCAAGTCCTCATAGTCATCATTCTTCAAAACCACCCTTGGGGAGGTGTAGCCTACAATTGCTCCTGAAGGTGCTGCAGTTGTAGATACTGAAGACCCAGAAGGAAAGTTCTTACCACCAAGGATCAAAATCAGAACATTATGATTTTATCAGTAAAAATATCCTATAAGAAGAGGCATTACCATCAGCTGTTCTTCCTCACCAAAGGGACCATGGGACCTTCCCATTTGATTTGTGCCTGAAATCTAAATACATCCTCTTTCCATGTTAGAATGCAACCTCTTGGAGAGCATGAACTATGAAGCTTTTTATACATGAATTTCCCATACTTAGTAAGTGTTTAATAAACATCTTTTTCATTCACTCACTCATGAATTCATTCACTGTTCTATAGCTTCCTTTAGCAGTATTGAGTATCACTAAAAACAGGAAAATAAGCTAGTGATGATGGTGGCAGACATCCAAATTTTCAGGGCATGAATAGTGGAAGGACAAGGGGGTAGAGAATTCAGTGGCGGAAGATGGTGACAAGCTTAACCATGTGGTCAAGTTTGAGAAGAAGGAAAAGAGTGAGCAGAAAAAAATAGACTGGAACAGAGAGGGATGGAGGGACCAAAAATCATAATGAAGACAAAGCATCAGTAAGGATGAGAATCACAGAGGAGAGATGGAGGGTGGAGTATTATGAGCAGAAATGGGAGAGTACATTTAGGAGGAGTGATGCCGGGGAGAGATGGAAAAAAGGAGACTGAGAAGAAAGTCAGTATTCAGACCCATGTGGGTAATGAGGAAAGCAAGGGCGAAGACACCCCTGTGTGTAGCTGAGGCTAAATGAGAGTATAGGTCATAGGAGTTGAAGAGATAAACTTGGGGACCCAGACTATTTGATGGGATGCAGATGTGCATATTGAAGTTCTCAAGTAGGAGGTAGAGTTTAAGAAAATGAGTAGAATTATGAACCCTGTACTGGACTCCTTTGGAAAATCAGGAGAGTAACCTGGGAGTGGTACAAGACTGGCAAGGATCTCTGGCTATGTAATAACAGTGGATGAAGGGGCAAACAGACAAGTAGAGGTTGCTGACTGGGAGGTGGAGGCATGGAAAAGTTCTGAGCATGGCAGTAAGGGACAGGGAGTTGGCTTCTTCCTCCTCCCAGCTTGATGCAGGGCTCTAGAGAGAGTGATCAGGAGAAGACCTATCTGAGGCTGGGGGATGCCCCAGGTTCCTTCACAGCCTGGATTGACAGTCAGAGTGAAATTTCACTTTGGTTACATCTCAGACTTACAGGATGATCCAGAACAATTTCTTTTTCTCTTAAGGCTCCTGTATCCTCGTGTTAAATGGGAGGATAAGATCAGATGGCTGGACACCCCTTCCAGTTCTGAAGACATGTACTCCTCTCTAAGAACAGGGATTTCCTCCACCCTTTTCTCAATCTTCTTCCATCTTTTCTAAGAAGACACTTGCTGAGCTCAAGATCGCTGCTTGAAAGGCAGGGGATTGGTTGAGCTTCCCTCTGATGATCCCAGAATTCAAAGAATTTGTGGGAGGCTTGGGCATACCAGCCCACATAGCCACACATTATAATTCCGACAGCAGACACACTATTGTTTCTGGTGTTGCTCAGGAGCAGCTTTTTCTTCAATGTTGAGAAGTCCTTAGTGGTCATTCCCCTGCATTTGGTGTAGAATAATGAAGCCCAGAGGTGGGAGGGGTTTTTTAATAACCAATAGAAATTCATTTAGAGGTTTGAGGTTTCTGTCACACACACATGTCTGTCGCAGATTCCCTTTCTGTGCTCCTCATCAGTAAATAAATGTGAATTTATGACTTCAACCTGGTTTTGGGGGGGGGGGGGAGCTGAAATAAGGTCTTGGGACTTTGGTTGAAATCCCAGCCCTGTTCCTTATTCACTGGTGAAGTCCCTTTCTCTCTCAGGGACTTAGGCTTCTGTGTAAACTGAGAGTTGTTCTGGCTGTTAGCTGAAAGTTCTGATTCTGATGTTTCCATGTTTTCTATGTTAGCATTAACAGTCTAATATATTTATTAGAAACTCTGAAGATACACTTAGGGTCCCACAGGGTCCTACAGGGCTTCAGAGGCTGCTGGGATTCTCTCTCCAGCATACCCCACAGGGGTCATCTGAGGTCTATTTCCGGGCAGGAAGAGCCCCTTCTTTTGGAAGCAGTTCCTTCTACTCTGGGAGAGCTCTGAGCATTAGAGAGAATGAAGCCTAAGTTCACAAGCCTCTTCTCTTGAGCCCTTCCACTCAGAGCAAGGCTATTTATAGCACCCCTTTGGGGTGGCCCTACAGAATCCCTTTAGACTTACTTTGTCACAGGCTCTGGTCTGCTCCATGTTTTCTTAACTGTTCCTCATCTCTGGGGAGTGGGGACTTCAGCCAAAGCCTGGATTTAGTTCAGGGTTTGAACCTGGCTGTTGATAGTCCTATGGTAATAACCATGGAAATATTGTTGGGAATGTGGCCTTCCTAACAAAACTTATTGTTCTCATTATGGAGAGGGCACTATGAGTGGATTGAAGGTGAATTTTGTGCCAGCAAGACCTGAATGAACGTCCTTTCCTGATCCAATCCAGCTGTGGGACCCTGGAAAGTGTCTTATTGTTCTCTAGGAAGGTCTCTAAGACTAAGTGGCGGAGAGGGTACCAGTCCCGAGTCCTCAGAGAAGTGTGCAGGTTTCCACAGGCCATAAGAAGCCATGGTTTCCAGAACTAGAAGTGGGAGTGGGAATAACTGGGTCTGACCAAGTTTGCAAGAACTGATAAGTGCAATCAAAGGCCTTCTGTGTGTTTTTTTTAACTTATATAAGGCAATGGGGTTAAGTGACTTACCCAAGGTAACACTGCTAGGCAATGATTAAGTGTCTGAAGCCAGATTTGAACTCTGGTAATCCTGACTCCAGGGCCAGAGCTCTATCCATTGTGCCACCCAGCTGCCCCTAAAGGTCTTATTTTTTTTTTTAGGTTATTATAAGGCAGATGGGGTTAAGTGGCTTTCCCAAGGCCACACAGCTAGGTAATTATTAAGTGTCTGAGACCGGATTTGAACCCAGGTACTCCTGACTCCAGGGCCGGTGCTCTATCCACTGTGCTACCTAGCTGCCCCTCCTAAAGGCCTTCTTCATCAAACTAGGAGACAATGCAAAGTGATGGAGCTTGGGAACTTGGGGAATGAGCTGAATATCCATGTTCAGTATGAAATAAATAAGTAAGACCAGAGTGATGCATACTTTCTCCATCAAGGGTCTCAGGGAACTCTGGAATCTCCCTCCTTGCCAGTCTTCAAACTGACATCTGAGGACTTGTGACTGAATACTTGGTAGGAGACCACAAGACTTTTTGATTTGGAAGGGGCCTTAGAGCCAATCTAACCCAACTCCTCTCGAATTACAAAAGAGGAAACTAGTCCTAAGCCTTCATTGCCTCTTGTCTGGAAGATTGTAATACTTCCTAATTGGCCATCCTGTGTCAAATCTCTCCAGTCTCTAATCTATCCTCCATATATTGGCCAAAGTAAATTTCCTAAGCACCAGCCTGACCATGTCCTTCTGCTGAAGAAGCTCCACTAATTCCCTTTTATTTCTCATATAACATAAATACTCAACATCCCAGTCAACTGGCTTAAACCTCCATATTGAGGCAGTGTTGTAGAGGAAGGTAGTAGTGATCTTGGGGTCTCAAGCTACTGCATTCCTCTCTCACCCCTCCCCATTCTCCTTAGTGGTTCAGGACATCAACCTATGACTTCTGAGACCCCAAAGACCTTTCTTCTATTTCTTAGACAGTCCCAGTTCGGTAATCTGCCAGTTTTTAAAAGTAGCTTTCTTTATCCCCTTATTATAATATAACTGGTGTGACCCTTCTCAAATAACCCTTTTTATACTTAGTTATAGGCATGCTTTAGTCAGCAAACAATTGGCTTACTTTCCAAAGGAGGAGAAATGACAGCCAAGTGCAATGTGCTTGAGAATATAAACTTGTTGTGATATCCAATAGAGGAGGAGTGTAAAAATTTATGGGCATTATCACTTCATGAGACAAGAGTCATAGAGAGGGAAAACCAATTAAAAAAGACTTGGCAGGAGACCCCACTCAGTAAAGTCATCCTGAGGGAATTTAATGCTGAAACTGAAAGGATGACAACACCTAGACAAAAATGGAAAAGATCTGCAGGAATTTTTATTATAAACTTCTTTCACCATCAATGATAGCGTGTCACAAGTGTGGAAAGGAATACTATCAGTTTGAAGCTGCTGTTAGAGAAAGTTGGAAGAGTATTCATGAGAGCCAATGAAGGGAAGAGCAACTGGATTGGATTGGTTACCCAGAAGAAGCTCAATTGGAAATGACACAACTTGGATGGATCTAACTGAGAGGAAGACACTCTGGTTTTGGGAAAAAAAAAATGGATCTTTTGATCATCAAAAAAGGACTGAGAGCACACCAATGATTTGGGGCTCATCTGCCTACTTTTCCATGTAGGTAAATGTTGATGAGAATGCACACTGATTTAGGGCTTCCTTGACAGAGGCATTAAGGGAGAATAGGCAGGCTTTAGCAAGATATTCCCCTTTAGATCACATCATCAAAATGAATCCAAGATCCCATGGTCCTGTTTATTGATTGCCAACAAATAAAACTTTCCATGTGGTCAAACAAAATGTAACCTTAAAGGCTATTTGCCAGCATGGAGTCTTCCATGTAAGAACTGACATCAGACAAAGCCATGACAAAGATGTTGTAAAAGAGATGAGTCTGTTCTCTGACCCTCTGAAGATTAACAGCATAAGGAATAAAATAGAAACTTGGCCTTGCCACAAGTGGGGTGGAAGAGACCTAGGAACGATTCTAGGGGAAGCAAGACTTCCCTGTGGATGGTGAGGTCCTGCAGATATTTCTGTTTGTGGGTGATATGGAGACGAGTATTTAGAATCTTCTCCAAGCTCTGTGGTTGCAAGTGCATCTTGATAACTGCAAGAGCCTGCCTCACTTATTCAGCCTCTGATCCAACTTTGGTCCCTTAGATTGATCCAGTGTTGTAGAAATCTGCCTCATGTCTCTAGGATTTCTAGATTGCTTATGTCTCAGCATCAGTCTCAGGAGGCACGTGTCTCCCTCTATGTCTCAGTTCTCTTCACGATCGGGTGGGATTGGGTCGGCTTTATCATTTCTGTTATAATATCTGCTAGATATTAGAGTTCCTCCCTTTCAGATTGAGATCCCAGATGAGGCATGTAAATGCAACATCCCTTCAGCCCTATTGGCATGGATCATCCACCCATTCACCCTTTTCTACTTGTGCCATCTTGTTCATTTCTCTTCATTAACTGTTCATGATAAGGCCTCACTGTGCTCCTTCTAATTTTTGGTGCAGGCTAGAGAAGCCTATTGGTTTTCTCTATTGACTCTCTCTATCTTCTCTCGGTCTCACCCATTACCATCTCACCTACTTTCCCAGTTGACTGGGATGGCAAGTATCTTAAGGGGAGGAAAAGTTGGGGCTAGATTAAGGAGCACCTTATATGTCAAAGAAGTATATATGTTCTATGATTTTATTTGCGATTTCCTTCATTTATTTGAGTTTACTTTTATTCACCTATTTTCCCTTGATAGATGGCAAAGTCCCCTTCCTTCTCTGAGGCTCAGCTTCCCCTCCAGTGCTCTTCCTAGACCTTTCTCCTTTATAAAACTTCCCTAAACGACTGATGCTCCCCATTCTTTGACATCCCAAAGTCATTAATATGTAAGTCATCCAAGTACATAGGGCCCTGAGTACAAAGCACCATCAGTGACTGGTTATATTCTTCTCCATATTGGAGGAATCCCTTTGGGTAGGCTTGGGTAGGGCTGTGAGAACCAGCTTGAGGCCACCAGCTGATGGGGAACATTTCAGAAATCTTACAAATGTAGCTTTGATGGATTGTCTAGCTGTAAACCAGTGAGGGAGAATGTTAGAAGGCAAACAGCTTAAAAGTACCATGTGGACACGTGTATGTGTGCATGTGTGTGTGTGTATGCATACATCACACAGTATATGCAGTGTGTGCACATGTGTGTGAGCATGCATGTGCATGAACATTCATGTACATGTGTGTGTTCTGAGGCAGTTTTTAAACCTTTCCCAGAATCTCCTCATGCCTCTGTTCTCCAAACCTGGAGGACCATGGCAAGGAAGCCCAACTATTTTGGGGCTCTTGAGCAAGATTGACAGGCTCCTTCCATCAATAACTCACAAAGCAGCTTTAACAAGACAAGCTGGAGAATTCTGGGAAAGTAGTCCCTTCTAAAGGGCAGGCTCTGAGGCTGGCAGCCATCCCCAGGGGCCTATGCTGAGCAAACTCTGCTGCCAGCCTACTGACTTTTTTCTCCTTTAACCAGGAATGAAAGATGAAAATATGTTAGTGACTGAGGGAGTAGAAGGAGAGTAGAGAACTGGACTCCAATCACTCCCTTATTGAGTGTGTGGCCAAAGACAATCTCGTTCCATTTGATCACTTACTACCTGTGTGATTTGGGGCAATCACCTAAACTCCCAGGGCCTTTGTCTTCTCATCTGCTCATTAGGTTTGTACCCTATGTCCCCTGGGGTCCCTTCTAAATCATAATGCTGCCCTGGAGGGAGAGAGGCACTGAGGTCCCATCAGAGGGAGAGAATTACTCGTTGAGTTGTCTTTCCAGGAGACAAGGTGGCCTTGCCCAGTCTGGCCACATCCTTGTTGTATTTTCTGCATGCCCCTAACTCAGTAGATGTTTTGTCATCACCTGTATGATGGGACTGGGGAACAATGGTGAATTGGACACAATGCAGTATTGAGATTTTATATAGAAGAAAGGGATGGGATGAGGTCGCGGCCCCTTAGATGACCAAACTGCAGTTAGCTGGGAGCCTTCGGTTTGGAATCAGAATTTGTTTGTTATTTTCTTCATTTATTTGAATTTACTTTTGTTCATAGAAGAAATTTTTTAAAAAAAGGTAAAATAGGGGACAGAGAAGGGAGAGGAAAGCAGTGAGAATGACCACATTTTTATGTGCATGAAGCTGAGAAAGAAAGAGAAATGTTCAGGGTGGGTAAACAGAGGGAGGGAGAGGGAATGAACCCTGCAAAGAAACAGCCCCTGAGAAAAGAGAGAGGCATTGGAGGAAGAAAAGTGTAGTAGTGGGTAAAATACTGAGTGGGGGCCCAGGGGCGGTGGATTTCCATTCCATGAGTAGAACAGTAAGGAATGGAACCTTTGGGAAGACCAAGGAAAGTTTAACTCTCCTGACCCTGTGGAAACCTA
Organism: Macrotis lagotis; assembly: GCF_037893015.1. Classification (NCBI taxonomy): domain Eukaryota; kingdom Metazoa; phylum Chordata; class Mammalia; order Peramelemorphia; family Peramelidae; genus Macrotis; species Macrotis lagotis. Next base: position 2,295,100 of record NC_133661.1, on the reverse strand, counting down.
GAATATAATCCTCAGAATTTGGTCCTGTTCATGTGCTTTCTGGGCTTAGCAGATGGAAATGGAGAAATAGGCCACCTTCCTGTTTTGGAGAATGGTATGGTACCATATGCAATTGGCAGGGAATGGGAAAGTCTCTTGGTTTGGGGTGGGGAGATGAAACTCTTGGTCTCCTCTAGGGGTCCCCTCAGTGACTATCGAGGCTGTTGTGGGCCTCATTCCCAAGGGGTGGGGCTGGGGTCACTTTGCTCATTGTCTTAAGCTCTGGCCCTTCATATACTTAACAATTAAATTAATGTTATTGTGTTTTGAGTTCCAAGTTGTCTCCCTTCCAACATGTCCTAGAGAAGATCAACATGTGCTACCAGTTCCATGGGGAACCGTCCATGCCTAACTTTCCTACCTGAGTTTTTCCCCTGGAGGTGGACAGCATTGTCCTCATTGTCTTGCCTATGAGTTGGTCTGCATGTTCCCATGACTCCAAGTCACTTCCAACACAGCTGATATTAGGGTTACAATGTTCTCTGGGTTCTGCAGGGCTTTATTTCTTGCTAGTCTTGCCATGATGTTCTAGAACCAACCTGTTCATCATTTCTTTTTTTTTTTCTGTTCATCATTTCTTACAGAACAGTAGGATCTACATGCACTTTTAAAGCCTAATTCTGGCCTTTTATTAGAAATGTTGGCTTTGCCAATGGCTGTGGGGTTTGGGGACCCATGTCTTTGTTTAGAATTGATCAGTAATGAGAGCCTGGGTCAAGTGAATGGCACAGCCAATAGCAAAGTAGGACACTGGCAATTAAGACCAGGGCCAGGGCTTCAGCTGACCTAGAAGGATGCATGCCCAGTCCTTTCCCCCCACCCCTCCTTCCTAGAGCCTGCTGCTCCCACACAGTTCCCCTCTTCCCAAGGTTTGTGTCAAGGGAAAGAAGGTCCCCTCCCTGTCCCTTCCACTTGGTGTCATTTTTCCAGTCCTAAATAGGACCAGGGCCTCTCTCTTTTATGCTGATTCATCTTCAGCAAGTGGATCTTAAATGCACGTATCTCTGCTTCTTGCTGGAATTGGGACTCACCAATGAAGGAGACTGGTTTTGTGGCACTGCTTAAAAAAACTACCCAACCCTTGGTGATAGGGGCTGTTGAATGGGGCTGGCATGTATGTTCTAGGACCCACAGTCATGTCCTGGGAGCTGATCTCATCTCTGGCAGCCACTTTGATGCTCTTTCTTGTCCTTTATCTTATTTCCTTTTCTGCAGAAGATGCCATTTTCTTTTTTTTTTTTTTTTTTTGCAGGTGAGTGAGACAATGTAGCACAGCACAGGCTGAACGGAGACTCCTGGAGCCTCGACTGAGGGTTCCCTGGGCTCTCCTCCACCTGGTGTCACAACTTCACGATGTCCAAGAAGGGCGGCAGCAGCCGAACCAAGGGGGAGAAGCCTGATGCCTTAGCTGCCCTGCAAGCTGCCAATGAGGACCTCCGGGCCAAGCTCACAGACATCCAGATAGAACTCCAGCAAGAGAAGAGTAAGGTAGGTGTGCCCTTTCACTTCAGTCTGTGGGGGCTTGTGTTCTTGGCCCCTTGCGGCAGGTAGTTGTGGCTACAAAGCTGTGAACCTCACTGGGGGACCATGAGAATGGAGCAATAGAAGGACCCCTCACTGCAGGAATCAGGATGGCTCCTGTCTCCATGGCAATCCTGTCAAACAGGGAGTACAGGCATTCCCATCTCCATTCTAGAGATGAGGAAAACAGAGGCCCAGAAAGGCTCAATGACTGAGTTATAGTTGGATGTGAGCCAGGCCTCCTGACTCCAAGCACTATTGCCACCACCAGGGTGAGCAGCTTCCTGGCTCTTAGACTGGTCCAGAAGAAGAAATTCTGTATCCATGCAAGGTTCTGGAGATCAGTCAGTTCTGAAAATAGGGAGTGTTAGGCCCAGGGCCTTCAGCCCTTAGGCAACACCCTCTTGAAGCCTGTTGAGGGGAGGTGACTAAACCTTTGCCTATTCTAGATCTAAAGTTTGAAGGGGAGGGAATTTGATGCTGAATCCAGGGCAGTGTGGTATAGGAAGGCCATGGGTCTGACAGTAAAGGGATGTGGATTCATGAGGTAGCCAGCCGTATGAGCATGACACATCACCTAACCTTTTTGGGTCTTAGCTTCTTCCTCTGTAGCATGAGAGGATTAGGGCCCATAGGCCAGATCTGACATTCTGAACTTCTAACAATGCTTAGGAAGAATTCATCTTTGACTACACAAAATCCCGATGTGGGAACAGTCGCTGGTCCATGCTGTTCATATGTCTTTTCCTTAGTCAACCTCATTGATCTATCATAGGAGAGGTTTGAGGGAGATAAATTTGGGGGAGACAGATATGATGAACTGCACCTGCAGAAGTGGGAAAGGGAATCTGCTTCAGGAAAGTCCATTCTTCAGTTCAGACTCTCATGGTCAAGTAGGTGAAGCATTATGGGACTCAGTAGGTCACATAAGGACAAGTCAGAACTTTATCCTGATGGAAGTTATAAAAAGGCTCTATGGTATACCGGTGGAAGGAGAACATGGTCACTGTCCTAGCAAGAGATCTGGTCTCGGTGGACTCCCTCAGTCCCAGAGGCCCTCTTAGAAGGAGTTTGCCCTTTCTTCCTCATCTCACCTGTGAGAAAAAGAACCAATGGACACTTAAGGAGCTGGTTTGGGGGTTGGACTAGTATCCAGCTTTCAGCCTAGGATCCAAGCCCTGAAACCGTTGGCCCAACAGTGTCTGGGTGGAGATGCTGAGGAAGGAGTCCCTGCTGGTGGTAGAATAATCAGTGGTTGCTGTCCATGGCCTGACCTTAGTAGGGCAAAGAGCAGTAGATACAGAGAACATAGAATTCTAGATCCTAGGGCTAGAACTTGAGTCAACCCTAGATTTTACAGACCAAGAAAGTCACCCAAGAAGTTGAGAGATAGGAGTGAAATAGCCTAATCAACCTAGTCTCCATGGTATCCTGATGGCACCTGGCTAAGGACTCAAGACTTGGCTTTTAACTTTGACTTGTCTGGGAGACAACAGAGTGCCCAAATCCCTGAATCCTGAGGCAGAGCATGTTCTTTTAATTTTTTTTATTTATTTAAGGCAATGGGGTTAAGTGACTTGCCCGAGGTCACACTGCTAGGCAATTATTAAGTGTATGAAGTCAAATTTGAACTCAGGTCCTCCTGACTCCAGGGCCAGTGCTCTATTCACTGCACCACCTAGATGTCCCCAAAGCAGAAGTATGTTTCAAACTTGGCTCTTCATCTGATGACCTGGGCCCCTTCCCCCAGTCTCTGCCTTCACCTTTTTTCTTTCGAAGATGAGGTTGTGCCAAATGATCTGGAAGGTTCCTGCCCCTCCTGGAGTCACTGGTTCTCAGTCAGGCTAGTTCTCCTCTCTGGACCTCATCCTCTTCATCAGAGAATTGTTGGCAGTGAGCGGGAGAAGCTCTGAGATCCCTTCTGGCTCCATTGTTCTGGTTTTGTAATATGAGAACAAGGAGCATCAGTGCTAGCAAAGATACCAGGGGAGGAGGTTCTGTCACTACAGGAACAGTTGGCAGGCTTCAATCAGCAAAACCAAATGCAGCCTTTGGTTTCATGTCCCTTAATGCAAGCAAGGAACACTGTGTGTGTGTGTGTGTGTGTGTGTGTGTGTGTGTGTGTGTGTATGTGCATGTGTGTGTCCATGTGTGCACGATCCAGTTCTCTAGTTGTATGATCTCTTTTGCTGCTCAGCAACAAAGGCATGTTATTGTCTGAGTGTTTCCCAGGGGGGACTAAACTACAAGGAAGCTGGGTTTTTAGGACAAGTGTTGAGTTTCCATTTCCTTCACACACACACACACACACACACACACACACACACACACACACACACACACTACAGAGCCACATTTGCATTCACACACATTGGTAGCCCCTTCACACACTCATTGGGACACACTCTCACACCCACACTCACAGTTACACGTAGTGGCACCTCTACTTAATACCTACACCCACACTCTCATACACATTGACATCTACACTTCACATACATTGTTACCCATACTCACACCCACATTGGCACCTCTACTTCACACCCCCCCACACATATTGGTATCTACACTTCACACATACATACACACACATACATTGGCACCTACACTCACACACCTGGCACCCCAACTTCACACCCCCACACACACCTGGCACCCCCACTTCATACCCACATTCACACACTTGGCACCCCCACTTCACACCCACACTCAACACTTGGCACCCCCACTTCACACCCACACTCACACACTTTGGCACCCCCACTTCACATACACAAACACCCACATTGACACCTTCACTTGACACCCACATTCATGCCACACATTCTCAATACAGTCTCAGAAATTCAAATGTTCCTGACATACCTCCTGGAGCAGGGAGATATCTCTGTCCTGCCCTGTCTTGAATGATGCACAAGAGTTTCTCAGGTCAACATAGGATCAAGATTTTCCCAAGGGTTCTCTATTTTGAGGGACAAATGCACATCCATAGTTACAGACAAGAATCACCTCACAGTCCAAGCTCTTATAAACTGTAACACTGCCTTGTGAGGGTTTGGCTCTCTCTTCCTAGGAGCCCATTAGCAGAAGGTGAATAGCTCTTTGTCAGTTTGGTTATATTAAGGATGCTTTAAGTGTGTGGTTCAGTGACTCGCCATCACCCAAGAGCAGATCTATCTGTACCTTCTCTGTCTTTCAATTGCCAGTCCTGAGCAGGAGGCTGTGCCCATGGGAAGATGGAGTCTTGGCAAATGCTCTGCAGTTCCCATCGTGCCTTTTTCACTCTTCACCTTGAAAATTCATTCTGATATGAATGTCAGACTTCTTTGTATGCTGCGGTCACTTCCAGTTGTAGTTCCTTCCATGATACTTTGCAAGTTTGCTTTATGAATGTTTGCTGAATGACAAATTGAAGGCAAAAATACAGGAGCACATGCATACTTACATGCTTCTACTCTTTGGATATTTTCCAAATTAATTTTTAATAAAGATATTATTTCAGTTTTATAATTTCCCCCCAATCTTACTTCCCTCTCCACACCCCCCCATGGAAAGCACTCTGTCAGTCTTTACTTTGTTTCCATGTTGTACCTTTGATCCAAATTGGGTGTGATGAGAGAGAAATCATATCCTTAAAGAAGAGACAAGAAGTCTAAGAAGTAACAAGATATCTGTTTTTTTTCTAAATTAAAGGGAATCGTCCTTGAACTTTGTTCAAACTCCACAGCAACTTATCTGGATACAGATGGCACTCTCCTTTGCAGACAGCCCAAAATTGTTCCCGATTGTTGCGCTGATGGAATGAGCGAGTCCATCAAGGTTGATCATCGCCCCCATGTTGCTGTTAGGGTGGACAGTGTTTTTCTGGTTCTTCTCATCTCACTCAGCATCAGTTCATGCAAATCCTTCTAGGCTTCCCTCAATTCCCATCCCTCCTGGTTTCTAATAGAACAATAGTGTTCCATGACATACATATACCACAGTTTGCTAAGCCATTCCCCAATTGAAAGACATTTACTTGATTTGCAATTCTTTGACACCACAAACAGGGCTGCTATAAGTACTTTTGTACAAGTGATGTTTTTACCCTTTTTTCATCATCTCTTCTACTCTTTGGATATTTTAAAAATAAATTTATTTATTTATTTTTCCAAGTACATGTAAAAGTAGTTTGCAACTTGAATTTTTTGGTAAGATTTTGAGTTCTGCATTTTTCTCCCCGCCTCCTTTCCTTCCAGGCTGTCCTTCATAGCAAGTACTCTGGATCATAGGTTATGCATGTATAACTACGTTAAACATTTCCATATAAACCATGCTTTAAAAGAAGAATCAGAACAAAAAAGAAGAAAATTCATGAAAGGAAAAAACAAAACAGAAAACAAATTTTCAAAATTGAAGATAGTCTGCTTGGGTCTGCATTCAGGCTCAGTGGTTCCTTCTGTGGTTGAGGGTGGTATTTTTCATCACAAGTTCTTTAGAATTGTTTTTGATCATTGTACTGCTGAGAAGAACTAAGTTCATCATTGCTGATCATCACACAATGTGTATGTAATATGTATAATGTTCTCCTGGTTCTGCTCATTTCACTTAGCCTTTGTTCAGACAGGCTTTTCCAGGCTTTTCTGAAGTCTGACCATTCATGATTTCTTCTGGAACAATAGTTGGGAGTCCTAAGAATATTAATGCTATTGCAAGTAATCTTAGAGCAGCCAGACAAGTATGGGCAGGGTCTGTGGTGGGCAATATCATTCTTCTGATTTCAAAGAAAAATCAATCAGGATTGATAATGTGCCTGCTATGTGGTAGGTCCTGTGATAAGCCCTGTAAAGTCCTGGAGTCTTGGAACTGGAATGATCTTCAGAGCCCACTTGTCCAGCCCAGATCTGACCCACAATCCCCACTCCAGGCCTCAGCCCCTGCCACGGTAGACAGCTCTCAGCCATCAGCAATTGTTTCTCACTTTCTGCTCCTCTGCTCTTGACTCTGCCCCCGGAGACAAGACCAAACCTGGCTCCTCTTCCGTGTGATGGCTCTACAGATTCTAGGAGAGTTTTATCCTGACTTACTGAGACTTCTCTCCATAAGGCTAAACCTCCTTGTTTTCTTCATCCAATGCTTCTGTGATATGAACTCAGGCCAGCTGCAATCCTGGGTGCCTCCTCTGCACTTGTGCTAGCTTATTGATATCCTTCCCCAAAGGAGGAACCTAGAACATAATGCCCAGGGGTGTCCATCTCCCCTTAGTGCTGACTGGCAGCCTCTTTTCATGCAACCTTATCTTGAGTCATGCCACAGTCTTAACTGGAACAAAAAAGGTTGCTTTTTCCTGCAGGCAGATTCCTATTTAACCCAAATCCTTCCACTCCAAGCATTTAGTACTGGGGAAGTGTAGTGTTTTGGATCCCAAAGGTGAGACTTGAAATGCATTGCCACCCCCCTTCTCCTAGTCCACTGAACTCACTATCTTTGCCCAATCTCTTTGATCAGGTTCCATTCCATTCAAGATCTTAGTAGCCCAGTGGGCTTAGAAGCTTGCACAAGGCCTTCTCCCAATCTGATTAGCACCAATTCTCAGCAAGCTTCCAAATATGTCAGTTGAGAGCCAGTGTGCCTAAGACAGAACAGCTCATGCTACAGGGTCAACCTTAATCTTGTCTCCCAAGGACCCAGGGGCTTATTATCACAAATGAATCCATGGAAGCTTTTGAAAACAACTTTAGACTTGGTAGTGTTACCCTGGGGAACAGTAGGAAGGGGAAGACATTTAGGAGAACAGAAGCACCAACTTTTCATCCTCCTCTCTAATACCCCAGCAAATCCCTATTCCCCAAATCCTAGAAAAGCATAGCAGCACCTGCCCCTTGTTGGACTCCTGGGTTTTCCTGATGCTTGGCCACCAATGGTGTAGGATATGGCCTCTTCCCTGTAATTCTGGTGGTATTAGATTGAGAGAATTAGATCTTAGAGGTTGACCTTGGACGTAAAAGTTCATTCATTCACCAGTCATTCTGTCTGTGGCAGAGAGCAAGACAGACCCCTGAAAAATAAAACACATCTTTCCTAAGTATCCATGTGGGCTTGGACCTGATACAGGTGCTCTCTGGAGGAGCATGGAGGGGCCCCAGACCTGCTCTCAGAGAGCTTCTGATTTAATAACAGAGAAAGAATGACAATGCAAGAGACAATGAGACTGTGTCTAGGAGGGCTCCGTGATGAGATGACTGATGAGGCTTCTGTGCAGGATAAAGAGTCTGTTTCCCTTTCCATCAATTGAAGGGAGATTTGGTGAATGAAGCAATATTAGAAATGGCCCTGGAGGAAAGGAGTGTCACCTATCTTAGAGTTAGAAGGGGCCCCAAAAGCCTCTAGGCACCATGTTTACAGATGTTCTCTATGGCTTCCCTTACAAGTGATCATACAGCCTTTCTTTGAAGACCTCAACTGATAGGAATTCCCTTCCTCCTGAGGCAGCCTGGGGCCCATCTTATTAGTTCTTTTTTTTTTTTTAAGTTTTTTGCAAGGCAAACAGGGTTAAGTGGCTTGCCCAAGGCCACACAGCTAGGTAATTATTAAGTGTCTGAGACCAGATTTGAACCCAGGGACTCCTGACTCCAAGGCCGGTGCTTTATCCACTACGCCACCTAGCCTCCCTATCTTATTAGTTCTAACGATTAAGCCATGTTTCCCTAGATCCTTCAAAATCTGCCTCATGGGATTCACTCCATTATTCCTGGTTCTGTTCACTTGGGCCAAGTAGGACAAAACTCATTCCTCTCCATGATGAATGAGCTCAAATACTTGCATACAGTTATCTTGTCCTCCCCAAATATTTTCTTCTTCAGGCTAAAAATCTTCTGTTCATTCCATTGATTGGATATTAGCAACTGAGCTTGAGTGATGGCAGGTGGAAGAATCTTGGAGGCATTGGTAATGACGTGGGCAAAGGCAAAGAGATAGAAGTGAACAGAATGAGAGTAGGAGATAGAGAAAAGGTGGGTTTGACTGAAATTCAGAGGACAAGAAGGGGAGCAGTGGGAGATAACACTGGAAGGGCAGCTTGGAGGCAGGTTCCTGAGTCAGCCAGGAGGCAGTGGGGAACAATTGAATATTTAGGAATAGAGGAGTGTCATGATCACAGCAATATTTTAAGAAGACTTCTCAAACAGTGGTGGGTGGGAAGAAAAATGGATTCAAAAGGGAAAAAGAGTCATGGTGCTACCAGTCTAATAGAGGATCAGGAGAGCATATCTACACAACCTACACATATACATAGACATAAATTCTCTCCCTTCCATCCATAAATAACTGCCCAAATTATCTCGTACTCTTTCCTCTACAGCCTGTTCATGTGATTGTCTCCTGTCTCTACAGATAATTAAGCGAACAATCTGTGGTTTTTCCCCAATGTCAGTAGCATTTGATATTGTCCTCTCAAGGTGTCTGGAAATCTGTAAGCTGCCATCTTGAAAATAGTAAATGATTTCATGTCCCTTACCTTGGTGGGCTGAACATGCCTGGGGATCCCTTCTCTTTCTCCAAAGCCCAACTGGTATCTAGAGGCAGTTTTTTAAGAGCCCCACTATTTCCACTGGCCTGCCCTCCTTAGTCTTCAGGAAAAGTTTGTTACAGATGGTGAAACTCATGATGTTTGAAATTACATTGTAAGTGTCACATTCCAGAATCATGCTTTGGGCTGTGGCATTCGAATCCTGTCTCAGGTTTCCAACAGATTCCAATGTGTGTGTCAGGAAGAGAGACAATTTATTTAATATCTCTCTGCTCTCCAGGGCCCAGGTTAGAAATAAATCCTGCCCAAGCTCCATTTCCTCAGAAATATTAGACCATAACCACAACCTTGGAAAGGCACAATAGGGGTAACAGAATAGGGCTTGATTGGAGACAGGGTCCCAGAGCAAGGAGCAGCAGTGGAAGGTTTAGAAATGCAGCTGTGTTCAATAGGGAAAAAAAGCCTTTCAAACCATTAACTCTGTCCAAAAGGATATAGGGAGCTCTTTGTTGCTGACTGGCTATTGACTGGTGCCATTACAGAAAAAGTTCTTGGACTCGGTGCACTGTCTTCTAATACTGAGGGTCTGGGGTTCTGGGATCCTCTTTTGGGAAATGCCTTGCAGTCAGCTCTCCATTGATGTTAGAGGGAGGCTCTTCTCCAGAGAGGGCCTCTTAAAGTAACCTTGGAGCCCCCCCCCCCCAAGACCTCAGGATCATTGTAGAGTCACACACAGTCTTCTGAGGACAAATTGCCCCATTTCTGCCCTGGAGGGCCACTTCTTTGGACAACCTTGGGCATGCCTGGTCCTTCCTTGATCACAATGAAGCCTTTGGTCTTCGTCAAGGACATTTATTTATTGCTAAAGAAGTGCCAGCTTCTTGTCATCTGATCACACTTCTATATACATTTCTCTCCTAAAGGAAAGATTTGGGGTCCACTCCCAATTCATGTTTCCTCATCAGAGGGCACAGCACAGTCAGTTGTTGCATCTCTGGATAGTCCTGTGTCAGGAGCAGCCAAGACTGGTGCTCTGTGCTAAGGGAGATCTAAAGGAAACCTGACTAGAAATACCCAGGAGGAGAGTGAGAATCAGGGATATTGTTTAGCCGGGCCTTGGAAACACAAAGAGACCCTGCTCAGACAGCCCCAGGCTTCCTATCACCTGAATAGGAGATTAAGATTCACTGATGATCTGGAGGGATGCCAAAGTCAAAGAAGATCCATGAAGCAGGAGGCAAAGAAAGGGTGAGCAGCACGGGTCAGCCAGAAGGGGAATGTGAAAGCAAGACAAAGATTTTAAAATGGAAGGTTCAAAATCTAAGGAAAAAAAGGAGAGTAATGTAACAACCAACTTAGATCTATTGAGATCAATGTAATTAAACTTCATTTTGGAATGGTGGCTGTAAAATGAGGGGTGTAGTGATCCCGTTTCTCCATCTGTCCTGGGAACCACATTAGCTGGGTTTAAGAGAAACTCAAGATGACTTTAGTTCTCTATTCAAGGCTAATCAGATTTCAAGGGCTTACCTTGAGAGAGTTTTTCTTGTTCCTGGCTCATTATATGCTTAAATCATGTTTTATTCTGCAGTGCCTATCTCTGTGCTCCCAGGGGACACCACTTCCAGAGATATTTATGTGTGAGTCTCAGACTTTGAAACCTTGTCTGGTTTTGTCCTCACGGGATGGTTTTCTAATGATTAGAAGAAGTTTAAATTCCTTGTGCTTGGTGAAATGCAAAGGGTTTCTGTCACTGGAAACTTAGGAAGGAGCCAGGATCTGGCCATTTTGGAGGGGAGAGTGGTTGCCCTTTAGCCCCCCTATTTTGGCTGTGCCAGTATATATCCTGCACATTTAGTACTCCTCCCTCCCTATATACATATATCTATATATGTCAGTCTTCTCCTTGACACACCTTGAAGCCTTCTCTTTTCGCATTCCTTTCCCTTTCTCAGAATAGCTGACATTTCTGTCTACAGCTCTTGTAAGGTTCTATTCATCTATAATTTCATTTGATCTTTGCAAAACAAAACACCAAACCAAACTCTGAGGCAGGCATTCTTCTTATCACCATTTTACATACATGGAAACTGAAGAGCAGCGAGGTTCAGGGAATACCCAAGGCTAATGGTCATTCTGAGACTGAAGCAGGTTTCTGATTGGGTCTTCTTGACTCCGAGCCCTGCTATCAGTCCTCTGTGCCCCTTAGAAATCCCCGTCTCCCTCTTTGTTTGCTAACCACCTTCAGTCCTAGCCTTGTAGCTGATGACATCACCAAAAAATAGAAGGAAAAAATGTTGTTTCAAATTCTTTCCCTCCCGCTCCACCTTCCCCTCTCATTGAGAGGCAAGCAATTTGATATAGTTTATACATGTGCACTCATGCAAGCATGTTATTCATGTTTGGAAAGAATACGCAAACAAAAACCACAAGAAAAATAAAGAAGAAATATGGCTTGATCTGTATTCTGACTTTCTTAGGTCTCTCTCTGGAGCTGGATAGCATTTTCCATCATAAGTCCTTAGGACTATCTTGGATCACCGTATTGCTGAGAATAGCCAAGCAGTTCATGGTTGATCATCATACAATATTGTTGTCATGGTATTTTGGTTCTGTTCATTTCATTTTGCATTAATTCATGTAAGCCTTTCCAGATTTTTCTGAGAGCAACCTCCTCATTATTTATAGCACAGTAATATCCCATCACAATCATATACAACAGCTTATTCATCCATTGCCCCAGTTGATGGATATCGCCTCAGTTTCCAATTCTTTGCTGTCACTAAAAGAACTGATACAAATATCCTTGCACATATAAGTTCTTTTCCTTTTTTCTTTCTTTGGGATAGAGACCTAGAGTAGTATTGTTTGGTCAAAGTCCATGATTTTATCAACCTTTGAACATAGTTCCAAATTGCTCTACAAAATAGTTGAAACAGTATATCAGTTCCCCAGTTTTCCCATATCCCCTCCAATGTTTGCCCTTCTCCTTTTCTGTCCTATTGGTCAATCTGATAGGTGTGGGGTGGATGCTTGCTCAGATGGGTGTTAATTTGTATTTCTCTAATCAATAATCACTTAGAGCATTTTTTTCCTATGACTTTTGTTAGTTCATCTGAAAACTGCCTGTTCCTATCCTTTAACCATTTACCAACTGAGGAATGGCTCTTATTTCTATAAGTTTGACTCGGTTTTCTATATTTGAGAAATGAGGCCTTTATCAGAGAAACTTCTTATAATTCTTTTCACAGTTATGATGACTAACTATAGATTTCCTTCCTTTTTATTTCTCACTGTTTACTCTACTTTCCCTCTCTTTTCACCCTGTCCATTCTCAAAAGTGTTTGGCTTCTGACTTTTGCCTCCCCCAGTTTATCCTCCTTTCCATCAGCAACTCCACCCCTTCTCTTATTGCCTCTACCTTATCCCTTCCACTTTTTAACTTGTAGGATAAGATAAATTTCTATTGTCAACTGAGTGTGTGTCTATTCTCTCTTTGAACCAATTCCAATGAGAGTAAGGTTCACACTCTACACCCCAACTTCCCTCATCTTCCTCTCCACCATTACAGCTCTTTCATGTCAGCTAATTTTCCCTCTATTTATCTCTCTCTTCCTTTCCTCTTTCTCACCCTTAAATTTTACTTTTTAAAATAATATAATCAATTCACACTCATGTCTTTTGTATGTGTTTCATCTCATCATTTTGTGGGTTCTGTTACTTCAAAATTTGTTTTTTGGAGGGGTTCTGAGGAGAGTTCAGTTAGTCACCAACCTTAAGAGGTATCTCTTATAACAAAAATTATTTTTAAAAAGAGGAAGAAGAGAACATTCAACCAAGACAAATCAAGAAATGGAAAAAAAAAACCTGACCTTTCAAGCAAAGTTCCACAGACATACCCCCCTCCCCCAACTTTGCAAAGAATTGAGGGAGGTATTTCTAATATCTCTTCCTTGTGGTCATTTGTTCTTTTTAAATTTGTGGCTATCATTATTTAGAATGATTTCGTGAGTCCAAGTCTGAGTGACTAGAAGAATGATGATCTTAATGACAGCAATAGAAAGGTTGAGGGGTAGAATGGTTTAGGAATCTTTCCAAAGGCAGAGTGGATTGCATTGAACTCCCATTCATTAGTGGTCCTTAAGCACTTGGGCCAAAAAGGCATCTGAGGTGTCTTCCAATTGTGTGATATTATAATATCAACTTGGGGAGGCCCATGAAATCATAGGACAATGTGAGTCTTCCAAAGTGACAAAAAGGAGACAGCAGGATGTGGGGCTAAGAAATAAACAATGAGGGTATTTTCTCCTTCTAAGGCTAGGAGAATGAAGAGAAGTAGTGAAAGAGAAGAGAATTGAACTTTCAGATACTTGAGGAGAAGACTCAGTGCAACATTGTAGAAGCCAAGGAGAAAGAGTTTCCATATTGCCTATTTGGGACAGTAGGTTAGAAAAAACTAAATTAAATTTTGACAACTGAGAAGTCATTAGCAACTTTTAGAGAAGAATTTCAATAACGTAAAGGGGTTGGAAACCAGATTAGAAGAGGTTAAGAAGAAAATGACTTGTGAGGAGGTGGAGGATCATGGAAGGGACAGACCCTTCTGTTGAAAAGTTTGGTAGTGGAAAGGAGAGAAAGGGCACTAGAGTCAATGGAAGGTCTTTTCAAGGGCTTATTCTGTGCTTGTTCAAGGCCAAAAAGGACAAAGTCAATGCAATAGAGAACAGAAGATGCTCTAGAGAGAATGGACCAATTGAGAAAGCAATGATCCAAAAGGTGGCAGGAGGGCAGCGAGGCAGTATTGCAAAAGAGACATGCCAGAAAGGAAGAAAGGACATAGAAATTGAGGCTTTTAGATCTGAAAGGAGAGGGCTCATGCCCAATGGTTTCAATCCTTTCTTAAGTGGGAGCTCCTAGCTCTAGAGGGTGAGATATTTGGAAGCTCAGAAAGGGCAACAAGATTAGTCAAACATCACTATGCAGGAAGAAGTGATAACCCATGCCATGGAGGATACAGTGGTATTAGACAACGTCTGACTGGATACTTGAAAGTACCTTGGAAGCACTCTGTAATCTTGTTTTTTCTGCTTCAGGCATTTATTTTTTAATTGATATTTTATTTTATTTTTCCAATTACATGCTGTGATCGTTTTTCAACACTCATCCATTTGCAAATTGATGTTAGACATTTTTCTCCCACATTCCCTTCCCTCCCACCTCTCCCTGGTAACAAATAATCTGGTACAAATTGGACATACACATATGTATTTAACATGTTTACAGATTAGTCATTTGTGTAAAAGGAATTAGGACTAAGGGAAAAGAAAGAAAGCCATGATATGGGGAGGAAAAACATGACAAGGGAATGATGTATACATTCAGATTCTTTGGGGTTTTTGTTTTTGTTTTTTTCCCTCTGGATGTGGATGAAATTGTTCACAACAGGTCTCCCAGCATTGTCCTTGATCTCTAGACTGCTCAGAGGATCTGCATCCATCATAGTTGATCAACTCACAATGTTGTTAATGTGTACAATGTTCTCTTGGTTCTGCTCCCTTTGCTTAGTATCAGTTCAAGTAATCCTTTTTTTTTTTTAAGGTTTTTGCAAGGCAAATGGGGTTAAGTGGCTTGCCCAAGGCCACACAGTTAGGTAATTATTAAGTGTCTGAGACTGGATTTGAACCCAGGTACTCCTGACTCCAGGGCCGGTGCTTTATCCACTGTGCCACCTAGCCGCCCCCAAGTTCAAGTAATTCTTTCCAGGATTCTCTAAAGTCCTATCACTCATGATTTCTTTTAGGTTTTTGCCAGGCAATGGGGTTAAGTGGCTTGCTCAAGATCACACAGCTAGGTAATTAGTAAGTGTCTCAGGCTGCATTTGAACTCAGGTACTCCAGGCTCCAGGGCTAGTGCTCTATTCAGTGCACCACCTAGCTGTCCCCACAATTTCCAATTCTTTACCACTACAAAAAGAGCTGCTAAAATATCTTTGAACGTGTGGAACTTTTCCCATTTTCTGTGATTTCTTTTGAATATAGATCTAGTATTAATGTTGCTAGGTCAAAGGGTATGATCATTTTTTTTTCTTAAAGATTTTATTTATTTTGAGTTTTACAATTTTCCCCCTAATCTTACTCCCCCCCACCACCACAGAAAGCAATTTGTCAGTCTTTACATTGTTTCCATGGTATACATTGATCCAAATTGAGTGTGATGAGAGAGAAATCATATCCTTAAGGAAGAAACATAAAGTAGAAGAGATAGCAAGATCAGACACTAAGATATCAGTTTTTTCCTAAATTAAAGGTAACAATCCTTGGTCTTTGTCCAAGCTCCACAGTTCTTTCTCTGGATACAGATGGTACTCTCCATCGCAGACAGCCCCAAATTGGCCCTGATTGTTGCACTGATGGAATGAGTGAGTCCATCGAGGTTGGTCATTGCTCCCATGTTGCTTTTAGGGTGTAGAGTGTTTTTCTGGTTCTGCTCATCTCATTCAGCATCAGTTCATGCAAATCCCTCCAGGCTTCCCTGAATTCCCATCCCTCCTGGGTTCTAATAGAGCAATAGTGTTCCATGACAGTATGAACAATTTTAATCCTCTTTGGGCATAATTCCAGATTGCTCTCCACTATGGTAGAATCAGTTCATAATTCTACCAACACTCCTACAAACTGAAGGACATAAGAAAGGATGGGAGCCATCATCCCAGAAGTAGATTAAAGCCAAAACAATGCACTGGGCCATATTTGTGCTATTTCCCGGGAATGTGTGAATTGCTCTTGTATGTACTATTACATATAAATATACTGTTACAGATAGTAATCACCTAATAGATGTTTTATCTAATCTGTTTTGGGGCCTGGCTAAGAAAGCCAACCATGGATTGATGGACAGCTAGAAAGTTGTTAATGCATGCAGTGAATCCTCCAGCTTGAATGAGTGAATGTGACAAAAAGCAATGAAGAAAGAAGAATCAAAAGCTTAAATTATAATAATTATGGCTGGGAAGCCCCTTATTTGAAATTTTGGAGATGGAGCCTAGTCATATTCTTGTCAAAGCCTGTGATGGAACTATCTCTGTCCCACTGACTCTTTAGGAACAAATCAAAATGGGCAATTTTAAGCAAATTAAGCCTGAAAATTCTTTTCTGCCATATTTACAAATATCATTTCAAGCAAAGGACAAAATTATGCAAAGATAATAGTTATATGGAGTGGATAAAATAATGAAATTTAGATATCAAAGAAAATAAATAAGGATATCCCATCTCAGACGACTACAACTCTAGAGTTAAGGGAGATTGCCATTATCACCATATATAATAAGAGAAAAATGAAAAATAATAATAAATAAAATAAGATTGAATGTTTTAAGATAACTTAGCGATACTTTATTCCTATTCCCCTCTTATTTTGAGGACAAATAAACTGGACCCCCCCAAATTTGTAATGATTTGCTCCATGTAAAGCAGGTGGTTACTGGGAGAAATTTGATTCCAAATTTATCACTGACTCCTGAGGGAAACCATAAAGGCTGTATAGTTACAGATTTTTTTTTTGTAAAGAGGAAGAAACAGAGGCAAAATGAACTTCCCTAGGTTAGATGTCAAACAAAAAGCAGTGTCAGAGCCAGAATTTGAACTTAAATCCTACCACTCCAAATCCAGGCTATCTCTGCCTTTGTCACTTTTACTATTCCTCTCTATTTTTGTCTGTTCCTTGCATCTGTTTATTTCTGTAACTATTACCCCTCCTCCCAATCCAAAATATCCCATTTTCCTCCTGCTTTTTTGGTGAATCATTTCTGCCCAGAGGCTCCCCTGGATTTTCATTGAAATTAGTTTTCATCTTACTAATGTGTGGAAGATAGGGGGCTATGGGTATTTTTAAAAAGTGATTGACACCAGTGGCTACACTCCCTTCCCATCTCCATACCCATATGGCATTCATGGGTATGTACAAGAGGAAGTGAAGTCTTTGAGTTGGAGAACCCAATATAGTGACTGGGTCCATCTGGGCAGTTCATCAAGTGTGGCCCTGGGAATCTTTCTTTCTCCATTCCTTTTATCTATCTATCTATCTATCTATCTATCTATCTATCTATCTATCTATTTATTTTTCAATTTTATTTTTATTTAAGGCAATGTGTTTTAGTGACTTGCCTAAGGTCATGCAGCTAGGTAATTATTAAGTGTCCAAAGACTGATTTAAACTCAGGTCCTCTTGACTCCAAGGCTGGTGCTCTATCTACTGCACCACCTGGCTGTCCCCTCTTCATTCCTTTAATAAAAACTCCTGGATATTTTGTGGGAAATTAGAAGATGACTGAGGAAGGCTTTTCCTGTCTTTTCTTACTTGGAGATCTTTGGCTGAGGGTAAGAGACAGTAATCAGGAAGACCTCCTTTTCCTGGGAGTGAGAGAGCACTCTTATTCCTCCAACCTTGACCATCTTTCCTGCTGGATGGATCCATTATTTTATCCATTGGAGGCTCTCTCTTGGAAGAGCTGACAGCATCTCTCCATGCGTGTCCTGTGTGACACTTGTCCTTATCTCTACATCAAATCTCCATAGCGGTTCTATTCAACAGGCTGGATATCTTTCCTCTGGATCTTCCAGCAGTCCATGTACACCAGTGTCACATTTAGTCTGACTGTCTGGTATTCTTCAAACACTCTCAATAACTATCCTACCTTCTTGTCTAATTGTGCCTTTCCTGGAACACGGAACTGGAATGGATTTTGTCTAACACTCCACTCCTCCCCGCCACCACCTGGCACTGGAGAATGTCACTCCAAGTGAAATGCCTTCTTGTTTCTTTGTTGGTTTATTTTTTAAAAGAATAACTTCAATATTTCTGCACTTCCACCATTATTCTAAAGTAGTTAGGCTACCATAAAGTCTGCTCATTTAGTACATATAGGATATGAGAAAAAGTTATCAAGACAAAAATGAAAGGATTCATGAGCAAAAAGATCTTAATCGGTCTGCTCCTTTGAAATTTTTGTACTTGGTAAAGCATGGCTTCCTAGTTATAAGTGATTATTTATGTGACATTATTGGACATTTTTACTAGATGCCAATAATTCTTTTTTGGATTGAATTGGATGACAATTCTGGAGAAGGCACCAAATAAAAAAAATTATACATTTAATTGCCTTGGATTTCACCCAGATTAAAGCAATCTTCAAAATGCTCTTGGTTTTTCTAATTCAAACTATTAAAAAAATAAAGAAGGAAATAATGGGATTTTATGTCTAATTGGACACTTTTCTCAGTCATTATTGAGGGATAATTTATATTGTTGCATTAGGGAAGATCCCTCAGTTCCACTTTTCAGATAAATCTTACCCATATATAATACTACCCTTCTAAGTGCACTATGCACACTTTGGCATAGATTATCAGAAAATGAAAAGGTTTTAGAGATTGCCTGAAGAGAAAAATTGAGATCTGTAAATATTACAGGACTTTCAGGTTCTTTTGGTGCCTTAGTGGCAGCTCTCACTGGAATCTAGTCCTCCAGCTTTCAGTCCAGTATGAAATGAGAACTGTTAATATGTTTGCTCTCATCTTAGAGGTGTTCAAAAATCCCAATGTTAGGCAAAAGGCAATTCAAATTCTTGCAGATGTAGTTTTTCTTAGAAACATATTAGCTTTCAAAATGCCCCAACCTCAAGGGAGTGGAATTCAAAGATTCACAGCCAGCCTACAAGCATATGAAACTTGGCGGCCCGATTGAGCTTCCATCTGTGTGCCTCCCATTCCTCGGTCTCTTTGGGATTTATTGTTAAATGAAATCACTTTGTTAAATGAAACCTGACTCAAGACCATCAGAGAACTACTTTTGATCTTGGAGGTTTAGCACATTGGTTGTCTAATTTTGGCACTATTATTGGGGAGGGGGGAGGGCTCTTCATGAGAAATATGCAGCAATAGCCTAGAAATAAGGCACTTTGAAAGGCACATTTCAGGCTTCCCTCTTTAGCTTACCCACTGTGGGTGCAGGAAGCATTGTGAATAAAAGACAAAAGCAAGAAAAAAATCTCTTGATTGTTTTGGGGAGATAATTTGAACGATATTGGGATGTCAAGGAGAGAAACCATTTCTATTTTTTCTCCAGATCACAGAGTGATAAAAACATTGTGGAAGAGGAAAGGTTTGACAGATTGCCTGAAATCCCATACTGTATCCTTAGCTTTCTGATCTCTGCACGATGGGGACTTTCTTGTTATTGATTTATATTTGTCATTAATTTCCATGAGTCCTTGGCAAAGTAATTAAATAATTTGTCAATGCTCTATTTGCACATCATCCAGGGCAGTAAGCAGAGTTCATTGGTAAACACCATTTGGCATCTCAGTACTTGGATTCAAATCCTATGTCTCTTTCCTTTCCTCTCTCACCTTGACAAATCCCAGCTTCTTTAGGAACCTGATTTTTCTCATTTATCCAGTAGAGTCCGATTTGGTGGTTTTCTGAGTTCTTTTCCATCTGCAAAGGCTGTGATTCTGTTCCTCTGATGAAACAAAATGATTTTATGTGTTAGAGAGAAAACATTGACTTCAGAAGAGCTGCTTTGACAGGTCCTGGCCGGGAGACCCTAGGCCCATTATGTAATAGCTAGGAATTACCTGCACTGCAGATGCATCAGGACCATGGCCAGCAATGATGGCACAACTGGTTGACTGGCTAGTGCTGCACTGAAAGCATCCTAGAGAAGCTTGACTTCAGAAAGATGGGATGGCAGCCTTGCCAGGGAGGAGAGAGGATGAAGGAGGGCAGCTGCCATTTTCATCAGCAGTCGGACTTAGGGGCTTTTCAAGACTAAGAGTATGGCCCAGACTCATTTCCAGGACATATGTTTTCCTGGAGGAAGAATTCCCTTCAGTTAGTGTCTTTGTATATTTTTTCCTGGGTGAACCAACAGGGAGGGGAGGCAACTGGAGCAGGGGTGATGCTAAAAGTCCCTTCCTTAAGAACCTAGGCTCTCTCAGGATACTTGGTTTTATCCCTGTGTTGAGAGGGGTCAGACTGAATAAGGGCTGAGAAACCAAAAATGTCTCTCTGAGGGCTCTTCGGGTCATTTCTGACATGGCAGGATTCTTGTTCCTGATAAAGGTTTGGAAAACCCATGTTTAGCAGTGCCCATAAGTGTCATTGACTGTGTAATGAGGATTGTACTTGGGCCACCCATCTTGTAGGGTTAGAAATCAATCCATCCATAAACATGTGTTAAATGCCTGCTGAATACCAGAGCATGGGATACAGAAAAGCCAAAGTCAGATTCTGCCTTCAAGGTTCTCTATCTACCAATCTAAGAAGACAGACTACATGCAAGCATATCTATACAAAAGGAGCCTCTAGAGGATAAATAGGAAATCATTACCAGAGGGAAGGCCCTGGAACAGACTTTCTGTGGAAAGAGGAGATTTAGGAGGACTTAAAGGAAGCCAGGGAGGCCCATATTCAGAGTGGAGGAACAAGAGCATTATAGTCCAGGGGACACAATAGAGCCAAATGAATAATTTATATTTAGCAGCAGTAAGTCTTAACACTGCTTTCCCCAGGTACTCTGCAAACATTTATTAGGCATCTACTATCTACTAAAAACCCAGTTAAATGCTCTGAATAAAAAACAAAAGCAAAAATTAGCCCCTGTTCTCAAGGAGTATCCATTCTAATAGGGCAGAAATCATGTAAACAACTAAGTAGACTTAAGATACAGGCAGGGCAGATAGAAGATAACATAAAGCAAAGACCCAAACAGCTGGTGGGAGAGAGCAGGAAAGGCTGTCTGTGGATGGTAGGAACTGAACAGTCTTAAAGCCAAGGATGCTAAGCAGTGGAGGTGAGGGGGGCCAAGCATTCTAGGAATGAGCAACAGCCAGTACAAAGACCTCCAAGATGAGAGAAGAGATTCCATGTCCAAAGAATTTTAAAGTAGGCTAGTATAACTGAATGTAGTACCTGGGAGTAGCCAAAGTAAAGGAAGACCGAAAAAGGAGAAAGGAACCAGGAAGTAAAGAGTTTCAGGTGCCATACAAAGGAATTTTAGTCATATTTGATCCTGGAAGTAGTGGGGGGCCAGTGCCATAGATTATTGTGGGGAGGAGAACAAGAGTTTGTGTGTGTGTGTGTGTGTGTGTGTGTGTGTGTGTGTGTGTGTGTATGTAGAAAGACTACCTTTTCTTCAGAGACTGCAGTGGAAGGGAAGACAATGGGGAAGATGACTGAATGATGTGAGGGACGGGCTAGGGAGAAAGGCAAACTATTTTTGGGTTTTTTTTTTTTGCAAGGCAAATGGGGTTAAGTGGCCACACAGCTAGGTAATTGTTAAGTGTCTGAGACCAGATTTGAACCCAGGTACTCCTGTCTCCAGGGCTGTTGCTTTATCCACTGCACCACCTAGCTGCCCCAAGGCAAACTCTTAAACCATAGTTTCAAGTTTTTTTCTTTATGAAGAGTGACATAAGGGTCTTAGCTGATGGAAAAAAAAGGGGTCATAGGAGGCTTGAGGAAAGAGGGGAAGGTCAGATGGCAAATTGAATAGGAAAAACTGAATGATTCACTCGTAATGAAGGCACAATTGAGATTGGAAATCACATTTGTAGTCAATTCAGGCAACCTGATTTCATGATTCCCTTTGAGTCCATCCAGTAGCCCATGAACTGGAGTGAAGGAAACAGATGATGGAAGTCATTCAGGACTAGGATTTGGTCAAATAAAATCAGCAATAGTTCCAGGGGTTGAGGGATTTGAGGATAGAGGACAATAGTGACTCGAATTGGTTCACCAAGGGGTTCAGATAAGGAAGGGAGGAGAACAAAGCCAATGCCTTGGAATGAATAAGGGGTAAAGGGAAGGCAGGGTGAGGTTGAGTAATAAAACCTTTGGTTGTAAGGCATAGGGAAAGATGGAATGATAAAAGTCCTTTTATAATTGGGAAGATAATTTTTTTTCTTAAATATATGGGTATAGAGTTTCCCTTTTGTTCCTATTAAATTTCATTTTTATTAGATTGATCCCATTACTCTAACATGTCAAATGCTCCTTCAGTGTACTTGCTGTCCTTCCTAGTTTGATGTCATCTGCATATTTGAAAGAATGCTGGCTCTGTCTTTATCCAAGTCACTGATAAGAATGCAGAATGGCACAAGGCCAAGGACATAGTTATGACATTCTCTCCAAGCTGGCTTCATGTTATTGATACCTTTCTGTTTTTTCAAATACTCAAGAGAGAAAAATGACAAAATGGCATTAAAATCATTATACGATGACTCTTGACCTTTGGATCCCATGTGACCTTGATTTCTTGGAAATAATTGTATCCTCAATTTCCCAACTGCACAGAATTTCTGGCAGAATATTTGTCTCTGTGGTAGTTGAAGAGATGAAAATTTTTGTTCTGGGGGGTTTGGGGAATCACTAAAGACCCTCAGCAGTTCCTCAAATACAATCTAGTATCCCCTATTTCTCCCATTTAATCTGCACCCCAAGTTATTGTATCTGCAGTACCTGCAGAGTGCTTTACAAATATCTTCTCACATGAACTGTGCCTTATGGATACTGTTCTCATCACCATTTTACTATTGGGAAAACTGAAGCAACAAGGTCTTGTGACTTGCCCAGAGTCACCAGCTAGTAAACATTTTGGACCAGATTTGAACTTAGGTCTTTACTCCAAGTCCAGTGTTCTCCATGATATTGCTACCTAGCTGCCTAGTTATGAATTAAGGAAATAGCTCTGCATTGGCATGTCATGGTGTGGACAACAGGTAGTTTTATGCATTTACTTTCTCCTAAAGAGTCTTTTAGTAGAAGACTCTAGGCCTTGATTCCTAAGTACAAGATCAGACTTAAGCCAGGATCTGCAAAAGTATTCCCATTGATGGGGAATTCCTCTTCTATCTTCACTTGACAGAGAGCATTCTTCAGGATCATGGCAGTCCCCTTTGGTGACCCCAGATCTCCTTGTTGTATTCTTCCCTTGACATGAATCATCAGAAGGTATTTTCAAAACATTGACTTTAGTGGAATTTGTAAAATAATCTGGCAAGATTTAACACAGTAGGAAAGACTCCTTTTGAAGGAAAGAATTTAAAAACCTTCTTTTTCTCTCTCATATCCAGTCCTTTTTTTTGGAATAAACAAGAAATATGTTCAATTCTTAGATTCCCTTCTCTTTCCAGCAATTGTATGACTATAAAGATGTGGTCTGCTGAAAAATAGCATTGATGCAAGCTTGTCTGTTCCCTTCTCTTGTATTTTTGTTTTGTTTTGTTTTGTTTTTTAGTTTTTGCAAGGCAATAGGGTTAAGTGATTTGCCCAAGATCACACAGGTAATTTTTAAGTGTCTGAGGACAATTTGAACTTAGGTCCTCCTGACTCTAGCTCCTTCCCCTCTTGTTTTTATGAAGGATGCCATGGTCTTTGCAAAGATCTTATAAGGACATGAGATAGTTATAAAGGTCTTCAGTGACTGATGGCAATTCACCACATTGCACAAGTTAAATAGTAAGAATCTAGTAGTAAGAAAGGCACATGGTATGACCTACATGCAAACAGTGACCCATAAAGGAAATGTGGACACATGGGGAGCAAAAGAGACTGGCCTAGTGGAAAGACAGGCAGAATACTGCATGGGTTCCCATGAGATATTCAAAGATATGGGTAGAAAGGCTTCTGGCTTGATGGGCAGTTCTTTGGGAGAGCAGGGATGTTGTCCAGACTGCAGAGGCACAGGTTATTTGTTATCTGTACCAGTAAAAAGAGAAGAAATACAAAAATGGGAATTACAAAAGGGTCATCAGCATTATCTGCTTTAAGTCACAGGTCATGTTTAATGGAATTATAGGGTTATGTGCCTTTAGAGTTGGAAGGGACTTCAAGGGTCACTTAAATCAATAAGATTATAGATCTAAGGCTGGAGGGGTTTTAGGGAACATCTAACCCTACTACCTCATTTTAGGGATGAGGACTGAGGATTTGGTAAAGTTCACACAGGGAATAAGTCCCAGGTCCTCAGACTCCAGAGTCAAAGCTTCTTGTACTCTAATCTACTATCACCACCATGATCACTGGGGAAGACATTTCCCATAGTCAACACAGACACTGAAAATTAGGGGAGAGCTGAACTGCTTCCATGGCAAAACTCCATGAAGTAGAAGGATAGAGTCTTGAATTTTGGTAATATAATATTTTGAAGTCCTCAGAGGTTTCTGGGTTCCATAATTTGAAACTTCCAATGACACTGTAGTCATACAGATACTCTAAAGAAGCATTTTGACTTTTGAGAGAAATCTGGTGTTACTTAAAGGAGCTTTGGAATTTGCTAAAGGCCATCCAATTTACTCTTCACCTCCTGTTAAATTTCTAAATACAATCTTCCTTCCATTCACACTCTTCCTCCAAGAGGTAGATACTGATGGACTGTAGATTGTCCAATTACCTGCCTTGCCTGAAAGACATGGAGATGGATTCCAACACCCTGTTTTAGGACTGGGTTCACCAAAAATGGAGAAACTCATCCCAAGGAGGCTGGGTCCTGGGTGATGAATTCTCCAGAGGTGATGGCCTGGCTGTTCCATCTTTTCCTCTAGCAAAGCAATTTTAAATGTTTCTTCTCCTCTTCCAGGAGCTTCATGTTCTTATCCCTTCTCTCCTAGCACAACTTACTTACAGGAAAGACTGCTAAACTTCCTCCCAAGTATTGATTATTGAAAAGGCTTAAACCTCCCTCTCTGATATTTGCATTTTAACAGCAGACAAAGCCTTTGGTTGAAGAAATGAATCCATAACTTGGGGAAACCAAGTATCATAAAGCTGCTATAGAGGACATTTGA
This sequence comes from Macrotis lagotis, assembly GCF_037893015.1. NCBI lineage: Eukaryota > Metazoa > Chordata > Mammalia > Peramelemorphia > Peramelidae > Macrotis > Macrotis lagotis. The sequence goes on along the minus strand of NC_133661.1, from coordinate 2,270,186 downwards.
GGAGATATTTCCTGTGCCCCTGAAGCAGCTGTGTCCTAATACTTAGAACATTCCTCTGTAAGGATAAAACAGATATACCTGACCCACTATAAGTTTAATGTGCATTATAAACATTTTCTCCATCACTCTCTTAAAGTTTAGCCATCAAGAAATTAATATATCATCCTTGATTTGTAGCTTGACAATTTCCAAGGTACAAATGCTCTCACTGAAAATTTAAAAACCAGTTTTCTCACGAACCTCTAAAAGCTGACTGAAGGACATCCCTGCCTGAAGTCACAGGATATGGCTTTGATTCCTCCCCAGGCTAGTCAGTGTATGTATAAGTAAGTCACAGAATTATTGCCATGTGAAGACACCTAGAAACATCGCCAAGACCACCACTGTCCATGACTGCCTGCACTAATCGTTACATATTTGGCCGATTTGGTCCTGTACAGCTGGAAGGTCATCGGTACCCAGTCTCATACAGAGAGCACATGGAATCCAGTAGTTGCCTCCCCATCTCTGGCTGCTGCTTCCTGAGGAAGTGTTCTTTTATTCTGAAGTCTTTGTTCTTAGTTTTGTTTCCATGGCAACTGAACTTTTCTTCCTCACTCTTCTCGGAATTACAATAAAATGCACCTTGGAGCACTTCTAGCATTGTAATGCATTTATAGTCTGTTCTGATCTGTGGTCACAAGTAGAAAAGCTTCTCAGACCATGAGTTTCCCAGGACTTTTTTTCTGTCAAGTCAAAGGGAACTTTGGAGACTGTATAAAAGTAGAAAGTTGGGAAATAGCTCAATTGCTCTAAGGCTCAGGAGGTTTATCTTGAAATGGGGGGAGGGAACCAATGCCTAATCATTTCATTCATTTCCATTCACTTATCCACTGTGCAGGTATCAAGCACCCACCCATTTTGCACTGGGCAGCTGGAGATAGACGAGCACCATATAATCCCTCTCCCCAAGGGGCTTGGCTTCTATTCAAGTGAAACAACATGTTCAGAGATAAAGAAATACAAAATATATACTGTCAGTGCAGGGGAATGCAATGCAAGGATCAGCCTAAATCTCATTTAAGACACGGAGCTTGAGTGGAGTGTCTTGAAGGGAGAATACACTAATTGGATGGCCTTGATTCCTTCCAGTCATTCCAAGCTAGATGGATGCCACCAGAAGGATTCACGCTGTCTCCCCTGCCTCAATGAGTAGATTGGTAGGGCTTCCAGATGACTTTGGTCATTTTCTATCCATGGAGTATTTAAATCCTAGAATGGCAAAGTTAGGAGAGGATTAAGAGCTCATATAGCCCAATCTGTTCATTTTCCAAATAAGGGGTACAAAGGGGGTTGTGGTAAAGAGCATTTGAACCCAGATCTCCTGAATCTGAAGTCCAGTGTACCTTGCTAAGGTTCTGCTCAATCAGTCAACCTATCAAAACACATTTATTCACCACTTACTATATACAGGTGTTGTGTTAAGTGCTGAAGATACAAACACAAAAGTGAGACTGTCCATTCCTTTAAGACAGAGGCAGAGAACATTTATTCTTCTGCATCCAATACTGGATATTTATAACATCATTCATGAGCCATGCAAAATTATCAACTTAAAAATTAGTTATAATTTCTTGAACATTTTATTAATTCAACCCTAAAGAGCTCTTAGATTTATTGAATTTTGAATCCCACCTGTGATTGCCATGGCAGTGCTAAAAAACGATTTTGCAAACCTTATATGGCCCATGGGTAGGACATTCTCCACTCCTGCCCTAAGAGAAGACATTCATAAAGAATAAACACCCTCTAACAAATGAGAAGCTCAGGATATACAAACCTCTAACAGGAGGTAGAATATGCACTGAATTTTGGAGGGAGCCAGGATTTTATTCTTTTCTGGTTGAGAACAAGGAGGTACAGGACTCTGCCCTCCCATCTTCACCCAGGAGGAAGGCATTGCCTCAATCCTACAATATATGCTTCTACTGAAACTTGGAAATAACAGGAAACCCTAAATTGGCCACATGTCTCAGGAACTTTTGAAAGGTCCATTAAGTCCCATTAGGAAGTGCCCTAATGGACATGTACATGGTTGGGCTGTCAGGATCACTGGAAGGTTTCTTATTGATTGATGGGGAGATTGCTGACAAATGAATGTTGTGATGCAGAGAAAAGGTACCGCCTTCCTGGGGAGATTCAAGACAGCAGAATCCTCTAGAAACTTCTGTTTTAACCAGTGAGAAAATCATTTTTATTATGCTTTGAAAAAGTTATCCAAGTAATAGCATCCATTTGTGAAGGGAGCCATTCTATTAGTAGTGTAGAGAATATTTTCAGAAGAGGAGAAAAGCCTCATCCTTTCATTCTTTCAGTGCACCTTCCATGTGCCAAACCTGGGTGTGAGGTGCTGGGGATTCAGAAACAAATTATACTCTCAGAACTTGTATTCCATTTCAGAAAAACAATGCTTACAAATAAATAAACATAAAATTGATGCAAATCCTATTCATCCAAATTAGCTATAGGTTTTGGAGCAATCTACTTGGTTCCTCTTGGGGAAGAAGGAGTTAGATCAGATCAGGTCATTCCACAATACAGTTCTGAAACTACCTCATGGGCATCCAAAGGCTCTACTGAGGAATGGTGTGCTCAGGCTTCCAGTAGGTACTCATTGGGGCCCCATTGTCCAAGGCCTGATCCAGTCTCTCTGGGGAGGCCCATTACCAATTGGTCAAAGTAAATGAAAAGCAGGTCAGAGAAAACAGGTGAAGGGCAAAGTGCTCCAAAAATGTCAAGGACGCTCATAATATTTATCCTGCATTTTCAATGAAGACCATGTCATTAGGGGAGGTGGTGCTCTGACAAGCACAGGAATTAGATTTGAGTTTGGGGGTGCTGTGCTAAAGCACCAGCCTCACTTTCTCCTCCAGTCATCTGAATTCAGTGGCCAGATATGAATTAGGATGATAGAAGATGACTCTGGATGTGAGGCAATTGGGCTGAAGTGACTTGCCCAAGGTCACACAGCTAGTAAATGGTAAGTCTCTGAGGCTGGATTCGAGTTTCCATCCTCCTGACTCCAAAATCAGTGCTCTATCCACTGCAACACATAGCCACTCTGAAGGTTGCTATACTACCTTGATAGGTAAAGGTTCCTTCTTAATATCTTTATCTTCTCATCTTGTTCACTGGTACTCAGATAGAGCCGATCCTAGGACAAGTGACTCTTTGAGTGTCCCTTTTTATTGGGGCTCTACAGCTTCAGTGAATACAGCCCCTGCCTTTGGACATGGAGTAAAGCCGGAGAAGGTCACCTTTGTGCCTAAAGACTCCCTGCCAGCAGCTCCAGAAGTCATAGTTTCAGGATGCCATGCTTGATGGCATCCTCCTCCTCATGCCATGTAATGTGGGTCTCCTCTGGGAGACCTTCATATTTTGAATATACTTTGGTATAGGGACATCAAACACAAATTGATCTGAGAGTTTTCTGAACTCTCAGATTATAGGTGACAGTTTAGTCTAGGAGAAAAGTCTGATTCAGGACAGTTGATCAGTTGGATAGGTCAGTGAGCTTCTGATCTGTGTACAGGGGTTTGTCATCTGACGGTCTCTGAAAGGCAGTGAGCCCTGATAGAATTTTATTGGGACATTTCATGCTGAGTATCCAGTAGGTGCTAAATTCTTGCAGACAGTAATGATGGGTTGCCCATGTCTACTTTCTCCGTGTATAATTTTCATTGATCATGATCATAAGCTGGCTCCCTTGTAATGAGAATCTGGTCCTGAAGTCATTCAATGAATCAATAAACATTTATTGAGTGCTTATCCCAGCAACCTGAGGAGCCAAGGCAGGCACAGCATCAGCAGAAGCTGTTCCCCAAATGAATACAGAGGTGGGGTGGCTAGATGGTGCAGTGGATAGTGCACCGGCTCTGGAGTCAGGAGTATCTGGGTTCAAATCCGGCCTCAGACACTTAATAATCACCTAGCTGTGTAGCCTTGGACAAGCCACTTAACCCCATTTCTCTTGCCAAAAAAATGAACACAGAGGGATTTTAAGGGGGAACCAGAGAGAAGAATCCCTAAAAGCTCATAAGGCAGTGGTTGAGTTGAGCCCTAAAGGAAATTGAGAATCCTAAGGAGCAGAGATGGAGCTGAGCAATGGGTGCTAGAGATGAAGAACTGTGAGAAGGCAGTTGGACCCATAGGGAGCATCATAGGGAGCAGAACTTGATGACAAATAGGGCTGCAAAAGCTAGTGGTGGCTAAGAATCAGACATCAAAGGAATGGGCTATCCATTGGGGAATGGCTGGACAAGCTGTGGCGTATGATTATAATGTAATATAATTATGCTGTAAAAATGGCAAGCAGGATAATTTCAGAAATTCTGGAGGGATTGATATGAACTGATGCAGAGTTCTGGGAGCAGAAGCAGGAGAACACTGGGTGATGATTAACCATGACTGATTTGGCTCTTCTCAGCAACACAGTGATCGAGGACAACTCAGAGAAGCATACACACTGTTCACCTCCAGAAAAAGACATGTATTGATTGCAGATAGACTGAGGCAGGTTATTTTTCACTCTTTTATTTGAGTCTTCTTGGACAAAATCACTGATATGGAAAAGTTTTACATACTTAAAAATGAATTACCTTTATCTGATCATTTACTGTCTCAGGGAAGGAGGAAGGGAGGGATAAAATTTGGAACTCAAAACTTAAAAAAAAATGTTTAAAATGTTTTAATGTGCAATTGGGGGGAAACAAGATAAAATAATGAAGCCATCAGTAGAGCAAAAAATTCAATACAATATGCAAATATCATTTTAAAATAATATAACTAAGACTCCAAAGGCAGGAAGGGGCCAGGGTGTGAAAGGCCTTAATTGTTCCACAGATAAAAACAGGGTAATAGGGAAGCTCTGGAGTTTATTGAGTGAAGGAGTGACATGGTCTAACTTGTGCTCTTTCTTGTTTGGTTCTGACCTCAGCATTCACTGAAATTATTCTCTTCAAACTAGTGAAAGATCCAGTAACTGTGGCATGTAATGACTCTGTCCTGGGCCCTATTTCTTTGGGTCAGCTCATCAGCTGCCATGTTTCAGTCATCTATACAGATGATTGTGGGAATTGCTCTTCTGATCCCAAACTCTTGGCCTCCAGTCTCCTATTTCCAAGGGTTTATCAGACATCTGGAATGGAATGTATTGTAAACATTATAAATTCAATATTCTTAAAACTGAAGTTATCATTCTCTCCCCCCTCCTCCAAACTCTTGTCTTTTTCTACCTTACCTATTACTGCCAAGGACTTCACCATCCTTTCAAGTCCCTCAGGCTCACAACCTGTATCATCCTGGATTCCTCCCCATCCTTCATCTCTTGTAATTTATCTATTACTTCTACATGATTTCTCCAATATTTCACTTTCTCTCCTCTGACTCTGCACCCACCCTGGTGCTGCCCCTCATTAACTCATTCTGGACTTTGGCAATAGCTTCTGGGTGGTAGGGGAATGTGCCTGCTTCTAGTCTCTCTCTCCACTCCAGTTCTCTCTTCATTCAGTCACCAATGTGATTTTCTTAAAATGAAGGTCTCATTATATCTTTGTGTACTCTATACACTCCAAAGATTCCCTAAAGTCTCCAGGATCAGATATAAAATTCTGTTTGACTTTTGAACCCCCTCATATCCTGGCCTCTTCTGGCTTTTCCAGGTTTCTTACCCCTCTCAACCCTCCACATACTCTTGGGACAATACCAGAGCCTTGTTGGCTGGTCCTCTTGCAGGAGGTGCACATCCCACCTCAGACTGGCTGTCCCCCATGTCATGCATTTTCTCTTTCCTTTTCTCCTCTCAGTCTCCCTGATTCCCTTCAGTTCTCAGTGGAAGTCCTCCCTTATGCAAAATGGCTTCCCTCTCTCCCTTATTACTCATGCTTTCTCTATATGACTAAGCCCAAATTATCCTATTTCTGTCTTGTTTCTAAGTAATTGTTTGTATGTTGTATCCTTCATTAGACTATCAATGAGAGCACACATAGCACATATATCTATCTATCTATCTATCTATCTATATAAAATATATATATATATTTTGAGAGCATAGTTTGGTTGTTTTGGGAAGATGGGAACTTTCTTTGTATTCCCAGTACTTCGTGGCTGATCTATAACAGGGGCTAACTGCCTGACTGAATATATGGGTGGGTGAATGTCCTGGGGTTGTGAGCTTGGTAAAAGATGGAGTTGCCTTTGATGGAAATAAGGAAATTTGGTAGAGGAGAAGATTTGAGGAGTTCAGTTTTGGACATGTTGAGTGTGAGATGCCTGTGCTCCATTCATCCAGATCAACAATGTTTAATAGAAATTGGGTGACATAGGACTGGAGTTTGGAGAGGGATTAGGCCTGTGAATTGAAAATTAATCTGTGAAATTCTCCAATGAGGCAGGCACATCTGGTTTTCTGGGTACTCACTAGGAAAGACCACACTGGCAGCAGGAAGTATGGTTGCTACCATACTTTAGTAATACATATAGTGTGTAGGGGCAAGCAATACAGAAAATAGAGAGACAAATGGCAAAATGGGGTACAGAGGAGGAAGAATGGGATCAAAGATGAGGTGGTGAAGGAAGGCAAACAGTGTAAGGAAGAAGAGGGGAAGAGGAAGAGATGTGGATCTGTGGATAGGAGTTGGAAGCAGTTGGCAGCCTGGACCTAATGAAGATGGAGGACATTTCAAGGGGAAGAAGTTTGGGGGGAGGGTCTCATTTCTATTGGATCTTTTTGAGAAACAGACCAGTTTAAACTATCCTGTTTTGGAGTTAGTTCATGAACATGTTCACATCATCTCAAAATTGTTGGTAAAGCTTTAAAATTAATAGTTTCACTTCATCTCAAAGTTAGCAACACTATTTGGATGTTCTGCTGGTCTAATTTTGGCTGTCTGGAGCTTCTCTGAGGTTTCTATATCATAGGACCAAATGGCAGGTCCCCTGATTCAGCACATATTAGCAGAATGTGGTTTTTGGTTAATAGATGATATATTTTGTATCTTTGGGCTGGTTTGTATGGGACATCTAGATTTTCCCTTGCAATTAAGCTCATGGGTTCTTGTGAGGTCATTGAAGGAGAGAATTTAGGAAGAAAATAGATGGGGGTCTACCCCAGTTAGGAGGTCATGATAAAGATTATATCTTGCAAAAGAGACTCAGTTAGAAGGAGAAGCAAGGATAGAATCACTTAAAGTGGGGCCATGGAAAGAGCACTGGGCTTGAGTCAGGAAGGCGTAAGTTCAAATCTTTCTTCAGATATTAATTGTGTGACCCTGGACAAGTCACGTCACCTTTTTCACCCTTCATTTTCTAATCTATAAAGTGAAAGCATTAGACTGGAAGCCCTCTAAGGTCCCTTCAACCTCTCAGTTCACAAGTCTATCATTCTGTGCCCCTGTTGTCACAAAATCCCAGAGGTATGGAAGAGTCATCAAGTGAGAGAGGTCAAGGAGGAAGATGATGAAGAAAGTTCACTGAATTTGACAGGTGAGGTCACTGGTCACTTCAGAGCACTCTCATAAACCATTCATTTCCACAAACAAATCTACATGTTTTACCATCTTTAGCTATTAATACTTTGATAAAGTCTTCTGTTGCAGGGACCATTGACATTCTCCTCTTTTGGTCACAGGTATGTGATGGTTTCCTGGAAGTAAGAGAGGATTAGATTTGCATCTGAGACAGCTGGGTCCAGGACTCTGTTATCATTCCTACACCATTGGTGACAATAACTGTATGTACTTTCTGCCATATACTGTGTGAGAAGGTAGCTAGCTATTCACGGTAGATTGTAGTCCATCCACTCTTCCAGTATGATTCTGTTGTGGGAGTTGGATCCCTGCTGTCTGCTTCAAAGGCAGCATTTTTGGATTCCAGTCAAAAGCTACCCATCTCCTTTTCAGGACCTTTTGGTTTGCTTTTTGCTTCATTGAGTGAATGATGGTGGTGGCTTCAAGCTTCCCAACTTCAACCTCTAAATTTCTGTTCTCATTTCAATAGAAGCAACTGGGTGGTGCAGTAGAGCAATGTTGGAAGCAGGGAGAATTGAGTTGAAATTCAGCCTCAAGCACTAGCTAGCTGATTCACATCAGTCTTCCTTTGTTTCCTGAACTATAAATTTGGGATCATTTTACCTACTTCCCAAGGTTGTTATGAGTCTAAAATGAGGCACTATTTATAAACTGCTCTCAAAATCTCTACAGAAATCCAACTATTCATTTGGGCTTAGGAATGAAAAGGTTGGTATAGCCTTCCTGGGTGACTGGAAGCTGTGGGTATGAATGACAAAAAATTGTAAGAAGCCTTTAATCAGAACTGGGAGGGTTTGTTTTTATTTTACCCCCATGCTTCCATTCAAATTATGAGAGCACTTAATTGAAAGAAGCCATGTCTTCTGTTCCTTACATGGGGACATGTGGTTGGCTGGTGGGAATGGCTAGTGCTGTCTGCACTCAAGTATTTCCAGAAGATGGAGGACTGGTATGGCTGATTTCTTCCCCTGGATCAGAGAACCCTCCCTCCCCATCCTTGCCAAGCTTCAGCTAGGCTGCTTTAGAACTTTTGCCATTCTGGCTTGTTCTCTGACTTTTAAGAGGAGAATCATCATCTGGGATGGGCAGTTAACCAGTCACTGGTATTGCCAGGGTCCAGTTTGTCAGTCATTCGGGGGTCCAAGCCTACCTGTTGCCTACAGAGTTCCTGCTGTTTGTCACCATGGCTGCAGCCAAGGCTGACATGCTCTAATTTTGCTATCGCCTCCCCTTCTCCATGCGTCTTAGTGTGAACTTCTTAATAATTACAGGGAGAAGGAAGGAAAGAAGGAAACAAACCTTTGTAAAGCACCCATTAGGCACCAGACCTTACAAATGCTTTAAAAATGGGCTCTCTTAGGATCCTTACCCAGCTGGGAGGCAGATGCTGTAAGGGACTCCTGAGGGAAACTGTGAAAGGTGGAGGATAAGTGACTCAGGACACATAGTTAAGTTTCTTGGGCCAGATTTGAACTCAGACTTCCCTGATTCCAAGCCCCAAGCTCCTTCCCGGGCAGCCCACTGCCTCCATAGTCAGCTGCCTATAAGTGGGCAGGAAAGACTTCAATAAAACCCCAGGTTTCCTCTGTCAAAGCCGAGCATCTCAGCAATGGGGGACTTCTTTCTCAGGCCCAGGGCTTTGGGGATTCCTTTTACTTCCATTACAAGTCAAGCCAAGATGTTTCCACAGAAATTTTCAGTGGTGACTGTGTGTGTGTGTGTGTGTGTGTGTGTGTGTGTGTGTGTGTATGTATGTGCAAGTATGACAGACTGAGCAAAGATAGAAATGGAGACAAAGACAGAGAGAGACAGACAAACAGATGAATGGATAGAGGTGGATGGACACAGAGAGCCAAAAGATCCCAGATTTATAATTGGGAGGGACCTTAGATATCCTCTCTTTACAGAGGAAGCCCAGAGAAGAAAATGACTGTCCCAAGATCACAAAGCCTGTCAGTGGTAGAGCCCCCATTTACACCCAGTCCTTGCCCTCCCTCCCCAGGGCCCCGGCCTTACCTCTGTGCCTCCCTGCACATTGTCAGGGCCTCAGTTGATGAACCCCACATCCCTGGAGGAATGTTTTTCACTGTCTTGGGTCTAGAATACAGGCAGGAAAGGGCCACTGTATCTAGTGATGGGGGCCAAAGAGTGACTTGGTGACTCAGTTTGTCATTGCAGTCACTCAAGGGTGTTTTTGAATGAGTTGGTGTGAAACTCTGTCCCAGAGTTGATGCTGCCATGATTCCAATGTTGGATCTTTATTGGAACCCACAAGAGCTCCCAGAATGGCAAGACAAGTCTTTAACTATTCATGTGTCCGTGTGTGTGTGTGTGTGTGTGTGTGTGTGTGTGTGTGTCTGCAAAATGATTTGCTTGTAGATAGTGGGGGCAAAGAGTCAAATTCTAGGAGATCAAAGCCTTCTCAAGCTGCTATGGAGAGTCAGGGGCAGGGGCTGGATGCCCACTCTGGGGTGAATGCACCAGGATCACCCTGAGCATCATCTAGTTCTCTGAATGTATGATGTATTTTATTTCCCTTGGACCCCTGTGGCCTCATCCTGTGTCCCAGAAGCCAGTGTAGCTGAGGGCACCCATTCTTACAGGATGGGTGAAGCGTGGGGGAAAGATAAAGTAGGAGGGGATGAGGGGTGTAAGGCAGGGGCCAGCTTCCTCAGAGGTTCCATGACAGGTCTCCTCCACCATGGTCCCTTCTTCAGTAACAAGCCAGCAGGAACCCTTGCTATTGAAGTTCGGGGCTATGGGCAGGAAGACCCCTGCCCCTCCAGGAGTCAGCTTCCTCTCAAAGACAAAGGTCCTAGGTACAGGTACCAGTGTCTTTGGTCCCAGGATTTCAGATCCAGGGACAGACCCAGAGTTAGATCCTGGACAGTAAGCTCTGATGCCATCTCTCTTTCAGCAGGAAGGCCTCAGAAGCCTTTGGTAGGTCAGCTGTGTTTCTTTTTCTTATGCTCACTAATGTCACATCTGATGAATTAATTATTCACTGTTGCTTCCAGTAGACATGGCTCCCAGCTTTCTTAGAAATACCAATCTAACCCTCATTGACTGATGGGTAAGTCAATCTTGGAGGAGGAGCAGGACTCAGTGGCCAAGAATGTCCATTTCCACCTCTGCCAAGGGGAGCAAGGGAGAGGAGACTGTAGAAGGGAGGAGGCTGCCAGAGTTTGAGGGGCATGATGAATGGGTTCTAAGCTGGAACCAGACTGGTTTCTGTCCTTTTTATGTAGCTGGAATAGTCATAACCTGAAGGACAAAAGGGAAAAATGGCATTGGGAGCAAGGAGCCCTGGATTTGCAGGTTGAAATCTGGCATCTTCTTGCTGTTAGAGCCATCATTCCCTCCCATTCTGAGCTTCAATTTCCTCTTTTTTTGAGGGATTTGGATCTTTGAGGACTCTCCAATTCTAAAGCTATGCCTCTATGAGACTCTGAAGCTGGGCAATAGCAAAGCCAGTGGAGTTAGGACAAGGACTTGGGCAGTGTTTGTGTATGTGGCAGGGAGGGACCCCATCATTGGGGCCCATCTCATTCCTCCTCTGGGACTCAGTTTTCTTTCCCAAAATATGAGGGTGTTCAGAGGGATGGCCTTGCTTGGGGTCATGCAGATAGGTGCCATATTGGGCAATGGGGCAATCTGCCTGTCTGGGCATATCCACCTTATACCTAGCCTGGTCTGGAGGGCTTGTGGGACCTTGGGGGGGAAGGTTACTTCTCTCTGGTTCCAAGGTCCTTCCTGATCCACAGATAAGAGCGGAAGACTCCTGGGTCTGGGTCCTACTGGGTCCACATCCTCTGACTAGACCAGGGACTGAAGAAGCCAAGACACACCTGAGGCAGGTGGGCAGAGTTTTCAGCTCCACTATGGGGCCTTCATATAAATGAACTCTGTCCAGCTGAAGCCATTGGGGAGAGGCCCCTGAGTCAAGAGGTCTGAGTCTCAGGGAGGACTTCTCCCTCCCTCCTTTATTTGTATTTGTCCTCCTGAGAGGAGAGAAGGCATTTGTGGGGACTCCTGGGGTCTGTCCATGAGAACTCTTCAACTGCTAAAGCCTCAGGTCAGAGTCATAGGCCATTGGATCTGGAGCCTTGTTCCCCCAGCTCTCCTCTTCCAGTCCATCCTGGACCCTCCTCCCAAGGTCACTGCCCCCTTCCACAACCTTCTAAGGACACAGCATCCAGGTCTGCTAGAAGTTGGCCCAGACCCTCCTTTCTAGCTGGTGTTCACAGTGAGAGGGAAAACCTGGAAAGAGGAGCAGAGGTAGGATTTGTTTGGGAGGCACCAGGGAGGCCCTGAAGCCTTGGGGTGACCAACCATGTAGCCTGGGCCTGACCCTCTAGGGAAGCTCCTGGGGCAGAGAGGCCACAGTTGGTCTCTGGGTCCCTGGTACCTGATATATTGCTAGGTATCTCGAATTAATGAAGTGAAGTCCCAGGCAGGCAGCAGTCTTTGGGGGTGCTGAGGTCCATGGATACTTATTGAATTAAATTTGTTCATTGGAAATTCATGGCCTCACCAGGAGGCTGCTGCTTTTGGAAGTTTCCAGTGGGGTCAAGAGTTTTCTCAAGTAACTCCAATGACTGAAGCATGAAACTCTGCCCACATCCTCTCAGCCTCAGACCTTTGCCAGAGATCTGGCTGGCTATGGCAGGGTCCGAAGTACCAGAAAGAAGGCCACAGAGGGGATGGGTTTGTATTTTCCTGGCTCAGGTTTTGAAGCACTCACTCACTGGTACCAGATTCAGAGAACCCTTTCTAATGAGATTCTCCTGGATTTGATCACCAGCTGATTACAAAAGGCCCTTATTATATGGGACCTGTTCCTAATTAGCCCTGATGAGCCAGCCTGTGACTCACTGCTGTAATTATCCCATGCAGGCCTGTGGAAAAGGCTTCTTAGAGGTGACCAAGTCCTGAGCAGCAAAAGCTCCTGTCTCCACTTTCATCTACCAGGAGGATGGGGGCTGCCAGGCTCAGGAGCGACTGGACAGTGACTCTCTAGAAAGCTGGGCTTGGAACTGGAGCACCTGGCTCCAAATCCCTGGGCAGTCACTCACCATGTGAGCCTTTATAAGTCATACAATCTCCCCGAGTCTCAGTTTCCCTTTATGTCAAATGGAGATAATAGCATCTACCCAGCAGGTTAGTGGGGGTAATGCCTCCAGATGTTTAGAGAACTTGAAGGCTAGAAATGTGCCAGCTATTATGGTTCTTAACAGCAATGAGTAGGTCCCCTCTCTGCTCTGAGGAGCTCATCATTGTGGCTGCCTTGTCTTAAGCAGCTTTGTAGGTTGACTCACCCTTCTTTCATTTACCCAAATTCCAACAGTTGTGAGTGGCATGAAGTCATGGGGGAATGAACAGGAGGCTTGGCCTGAAAGGCTGCTGGGGTTTTTTTGGGAGGGTTTAGGGGGGTTCATGCACTGCTTGAAGATGTTGTTCAAAGGTGTGAGCAGCAATGATGCTCAGAGGTCCTCACCAGGGGTCCAGATTTCTAGTGATGAGATAGCGACATCTCTGACCAGGTTTGGCAACACTGACCTGGGACAAGGCTGTCTGGCTCAGATTTCTGTCCCCATTATGTATAAATCCCACAGAGCCGACAACTTTTCTCTTAAAAGAGAAATGGTTGTTTTGACTTTGCTCTGACACCTCTGGTGTTTCCCCCAGGTCCCCAAAAGACAGTGACTAAAGGATCTGCAAAGAAAGTGAGAGCTCTTGGGGCCCATCCCAAGCAGATGAAGAAGCACTGTCAGAGCCAGACCTTGCTTGGGGACCCTATGGAAGCCAGAAGCAGGACTTCTTGTTCATAAATCAACAAGAAAACAACCTGTGTTCCCTAGTTCAACAGCAGAAAATGGACTAAATTAGAGACCCAGAACTCTTGCTCAGTCCCCACAGCCTCCCCAGCCCTGCATTATGAGATGGATCCTCAAACAGCTACACATGACTGAGAAATTGGGAAAGCCTCTTGGGTCTAGGTTGGGCTGGGACCCTGACTCAGTCTCATCCTTTTCTTAACATTGCAGCTCAACCTTGAGACAAAACATTGAAAGAATACAGGACAAAGCATTTGTTATAGATTTACTGAATGCAGGCATTTTGCTAAGTATTGGGAGTACAAACACAAACAGATAAGTGCCTGGCCTAGGGGAGCTTCCACTCCAATAGGAGCAAGGGTCATGGGAGGAATTTATTGGATTAGGAAGTCACAGAGGTGATGGGGTGGGGTCATAGGGCATTTACTTTACATAGCTTTTCCAGGAACATGGTAGTGATTTGATTTGTGCTTCAAGGTAGAGGTGGGGGAAGGGGGGTTGGTGATGCAGGCAATCACATGGCCCATAGATAAAAGAACAGGTCATAGGAAGCCTCCTGGATCTGTTTTGGGTTCATTATGGAGACTCAGCTAGCAGGAGTTCAAGGACCCAGGGCAAGAGCTGGAAAGCCTGGTTTCAGTCAAGGATATTAAAAGGTTAAGACCCCTCCATCATGACAAGGATGGTGCTTGGCATCTGGAGACACTGGTTCTATGGGAGTTATCTATGGAACTTCAAAATGGTTCATTGTCATGAGTATTGGGTTTTGTGGTGTTTAAAAAGACACTATTGTGTGGTCCTCAGACCAGCTGCTGACAAGAGGGAGAGAGCTCTCCAGTGTCGCACAGCTGGACCCTAGAAGATACTGGTCTCCCTTGTCTCCACACCCAGGAGCAATCATTTTCTGCTTAGTTTGGAAGCAGGATCAACCCAATGAAACTTTGTCCATCTGAGTAGTGAACACAGGAGTTTTGGCACTCCTTCACCTTCTGCCCGAATTGTTTGAGTGAGTGAGGTTAGGAAGGTCCTGGGGAGACATAATTTGGAATAGGTTTTCTCATAGGAGAGAGAACTGGCAGGGGTCTCAGAAACCATAGATTCTAGTCTATTTTACTGTGCCCCAAGGAGGTAATTTGTTTCACCTGAGGAGATCATTGAGCCCAAGATGGCCTTTGAAGCACCTCCTTAAAGACTCAGGGGATGGAATGTGAGGAATATGTCTGTTCACTTTTGTTTACAATGAGGACAGAGAACATGGTTATTTACTGGATTCAAGGAAATAAAATCACAGAATCATGGAATGGAAGAATTTGAGAGTGGACATCAGCACAGCAGCCATATAATCCGCCTTAGACAGGAAGGGAATCCCACCCAGAATGTGTCTGATGAGGAATTGTTAAACCTCTGACTATTCTTTTTTTTAATTTATTTTTTAGAAAGATTTTATTTATTTTGAGTTTTACAATTTTTCCCCTCTAATCTTGCTTTCCTCCCCATCCCCCACAGAAGGCAGCCTGTTAGTCTTTCCATTGTTTCCATGGTATACATTGATCTAAGTTGAATGTGGAGAGAGAGAAATCATATCTTTAAGGAATAAAAATAAAGTGTGAGAGATAGCAAAATTACATAAGATGACAGTTTTTCCCCTTAAGTTAAAGGTAATAGTCTTTGATACAATTCTTTCTCTGATACAGATGGTATTCTCCATCACAGATACCCCATAATTGTCCCTGATTGTTACACTGATGGAATGAGTGAGTCCATCTTGGTTGATCACCACCCCCATGTTGCTGTTAGGGTGTACAATGTTCTGGTTCTGCTCATCTCGCTCAGCATCAGTTCATGCAAATCCCTCCAGGCTTTCCTGAATTTCCATCCCTCCTGGTTTCTAATAGAACAATAGTGTTCCATCAGATACATAGACCAGTTTGTTAAACCATTCCCCAGTTGATGGACATTTACTTGATTTCCAATTCTTTCCCACCACAAACAGAGCTGCTATGAACATTTTTGTACATGTGATGTTTTTAACTTTTTTCATCATCTCTTCAGGGTATAGACCCAGTAGTGGTATTGCTGGATCAAAGGGTGTGTACATTTTTATTGCCCTTTGGGCGTAATTCCAAATTGCTCTCCAGAAAGGCTGGATGAGTTCATAGCTCTGCCAACAATGTATTAGTGTCCTAGATTTCCTACATCCCTTCCAACATTGATCATTGTCCTTTCTGGTTATATTGGCCAGTCTGAGAGGTGTGAGGTGGTAACTCAGAGATGCTTTAATTGGCATTTCTCTAATAAGTAATGATTTAGAGCAATTTTTCTTATGACTATGGATTGCTTTGATTTCCTCATCTGTAAATTGCCTTTGCATATCCTTTGACCATTTATCAGTTGGAGAATGGCTTGTTTTTTGAAAATTTGACTCTGGCTATTCTTTTTTTTTTTTTTTTTTTAGGTTTTTGCAAGGCAAACAGGGTTAAGTGGCTTGCCCAAGGCCACACAGCTAAGTAATTATTAAGTGCCTGAGACTGGATTTGAACCCAGGTACTCCTGACTCCAGAGCTGGTGCTTTATCTACTACGACACCTAGCCGCCCCTACTCTGACTATTCTTGAAGAGGGCTTTCATGTCCCCATTGAGTCTCTGGGCTATGCATACCTAGTTCCTTCCATTGGTTATCATATGCTTTGGACTGAAGACCTCTCACCATCCTGGTTCTCTGTCCCCCACATTCCACCCCTCTTCCCCCTCATACACATATACTTAAGTTTATTAAAGTTCTTTTAAACCTTGAATCCCAGGGGCAGCTAGGTGGCACAGTGGATACAGCACCATCCCTGGAGTCAGGAGGACCTGAGTTTTTAAATCCAGTCTCAGGCACATAATAATTACTTAGCTGTGTGACCATGGGCAAGTCACTTAACCCCACTGCCTTGCAAAAATTAAAAAAACAAAACAAAACCGAAAAGCAAACTTTGAGTCCCAGGTCTAAGCACAAGACTGCAATGAGAGTGGAATCCAATGTAATAGTCATTTCCCTATTCATGGTAGCCTAAAATCAAATGAACATGTCTGGTGGCCATATCCTACCCAGGTGACTCACATGGAACTTGCAGTCCATTTGTTTTTCAGAACAGCCATAATTATCTAAGTTTCCTCTCTTGTGTTTTCATTGTTTTGGAATTCCAGGGTGGAAAACATCCTTCACCAATTTATATATTAGCAACAGACTTATTATTGATACTCTTAGAGAGTGTCTAGGCATCAAGACTTGCCTTATGGTCCCACAGCCAGTTGGGTCAAAGGTAGGGACATGGGCCCATGCCTTTCTGACTTCATAATAATCTTCTGTACACTTTGCTATGTGGCCTCTCACATAGGGATTTAAATGAACTATTTTGTTGATTCTCACAATTTGAAAGGGCTACATGAGACTAAAAGGGGGTTAAAGATAATATTCTGGCTCATTATACACTACCCTGAGCTGGGTTCAAGTCCTACCAGACAATACCACTTGTGTGCCCTTGGGTAGATCCTTCAAACTCTTGTTGCCTGTAGACAACTTAAAGAGAATCCACACAATGTCATATGCAAACACAGACATCTGAAGGACCTCACCATGCACAGGGGATCCTGCTTTGATCTGGATTCTGGATTTGACTCTGCCTCCCTAGGGTGGGGGGGGTGGAGTTACATCTTCTTGTTCTCTTCCAGGAAACTTTGAATTCTTTTTATGTTGTAATGAGAGATACTTTATTGTGAAGAGCATTTTGTTCTGTGGAATCAAATGCCTTTTTGCAGAAAAGAACAAAACAAAAATACTTCTATCCTTTACCTCTTTTGGTTAAGTAGAAATGGTAAAGAAGTGGTTCATTATTGAATTGTTCTTTGAAAGGCTGATTGTTCTTTACCAGTACCCTCATTGAGATGCCCCCAATTTCCAGCCAAAGGGCCATAACAATTACTCTCTGAAAGGTGGGTATACCCTAGATAGAAAGGTGGGCCTAGTGTCAGATGTCCTTGGGTTTCCTCATTTGCCTCTTTTGATATTGATAAGTCCCAAAGTTCCTTTTTTAAAAATACTATACAGGGGTGTGACAATGGAGTAGATAGAGCATTGAGCCTCATGGCAGGAAGATCTGAGGGGTAACTCTGACCTCAGATACTTAATGACCATGTGACCATGGCAAATTATTTAACCTCTCCCTGCCACACTTTCTTTATGTCTGCAATATGAATGATAAGAATAGTACCGATGTTGTGGGGATCAAGTGAGATATTTGCGCAATGTTGTATAAGCCTTACAATATCGTATGAATGGTCATTATGGTTATTGGTCTACAGGTTTGGTATCCACTTAAATATGTAGCACTCTACCAAGGTCAAGTTATATAACCAGACAAAATAGCTAGAAACATTCATATCTAGGAACAAAAATCAAGGATCGAAAGGGAAATAATAGGCAGAAAGGACTGAATGGAGATGAGCATCACCAGATTTCATGTTTTACCATGACACTATAAGCATCAAAATGTTTGGTTCAGGTTGAAAAAGGGAAACACTGATCAGCGAAACAGACTAGGGAAGCAAGATGCTGAAGTGCTCAAACCTGGTGATATT
This sequence comes from Macrotis lagotis, assembly GCF_037893015.1. Taxonomy (NCBI): domain Eukaryota; kingdom Metazoa; phylum Chordata; class Mammalia; order Peramelemorphia; family Peramelidae; genus Macrotis; species Macrotis lagotis. Next base: position 2,252,164 of record NC_133661.1, on the reverse strand, counting down.
GTGTTTGAGAAAAGAAAGAATTACAGGCTCCTAGAGATGGGGGGTCTTGAGTTTATTAGTCACCAGCTAGTCATGTCAAACTGCTAGTCAAAATCAAAATCAGTTCCGCAAAAATTAGGAGTAAACAACTTACATTACATCTTACAATAAAATCCAAACAGATACATAGCTTAAATGTAAATGGTCCAGTCACAAAAAGATGGAGAATGGAATTGGGCAATTTTTACAAGTGTAAATGAGGGAGAATTCTTGGACAAGTCTTCTGAACAATTATCTCTGTTAAAAGTTTGAAATGCAATATTGAGGACAGTTTACAACATACAAAAACTAAGCTGTTCTGCAGCAACCAAGTAGATATAAGATAACAAGCAGTTTGCAAGAGAAGAGTTATAATAATGGACAGCATTCACAGGGTATGTTAAGGTTTGTGAAACATTCACATATGCTTTCTCTTGCAAATTAAAGACAAATTTGTAAAAAAAATGTTCCAAGTTACTAGCAATAAGTGATACAAACAATACATTCTTGAATCAATACTGAAGTTTTATCTCCCATCCATCAGACTGGCTAAGATAGCAAAAGACAAACAGGAGCAATGAGAGGAAAAACTTGGAAAACTAAGAGAGGCACATTAACAAACTGTAATTAGAATTATAAATGAGTTAAGTATTTTGGGAAAAAATGACAAAGTAATAAAATCATCACTCAACTTTATATCCCCTTAAATCTGGAGATCACACTCGTGGGTATAAACCCCAGAAAGGTGAAAGTGGGGACATGTTAATTTACCAAATTAATTTTTGGCATACATTTTGGTAGAAGTAAAGTGAATAAGAAAAAAGGAAAGTGAATGACTATGGATTGGGGAAAGGGTGACCAAATTGCACATGGATATAATAGAATAATGAGGATGAAGAATTCAGAGAAACTTAGGTAGGAAAGACTTATGTTTGCTGATTGATGGGAAACTGCAACTAAGGTAAGGAAATATGAAATCTCATAAGTGGTAATCCGAGAAAAACAAGGATATTAATTCTCTATCAACTATATTGTGCTTATTCTGTGCTAAGTGCTTTACAAATGTTCTCTTTCAAACTTACAAAATCCTGGCACGTAGTTACTGTTATTATCTCCATTTTGCCAATGAGGAAACTAAGGCAAAGAGAAGTGAAATGACTTGACCAGGGTCTTACAGGTAGCAAGTGTCTGGAGCCAGATTTGAATATGGGTTTTCCTGACTCCGTGTCCAGAGATGTATATTCAAAGCTACCTACCTGCTTTATCAAGGGAGTGACATATTGTGACAATAACAGAGAACAGTAATAGCTAGCCAGCATTTATATGATGCTTTAAGGTTTGCATAACGCCATGTAGCAATTTATTTGACCTTTGCAGCAACCCTGGGAACTAGAGGCTATTATGGTCCCCATTTTACAGATGATGAAACTGAGGCAGATAGAATTTAAGCAATTCTTCTAGCTAGCAAGTGACTTACTGGCTAGACAGCTGGTAAGTATCTGAGACAAGATTTGAACTTAGATCTTCTTTTCTCCACATCTAACTGCTTCTGAGCAAAACATGCCTCCTTCCTTTCAATGGTGAGGTAGAGGGCTTAGATAGAGAATGAGATGCACATGATAAAATATACCTACCAAGTTCCTTATTTTTCTCTACATCAGAGAAGCATTTTCCTAAGGTGGGAGGTCAACGTCACTCAATGTGGCTGCCCTGACCAGACCTCTAGACTTGCCGATGACACATTGGGGAAGAACATTGATCATAGAGGAGGGTGATCACAGTGAGGAAGGGCCATAAGACCATACTACAATAATTAGATAAATGAATTGAGGAGCTGAGCCTGAAGCAGGCTTAATGTGGACCATCTATCAGCAAAGTTAGAAGCAATGGGTAGATAGTGTAGAGAAGAGTTCAAATGTGTGTGAGGAAAATCTTCCTAATAATAAGAGCTATTGTATGAGAGTCACTTCCCAGGGTGAGTGTGTTCCTACACTATTCACCGTGGACTGGAACTAGGTGATCCCTGAGATCCTGCCCCAAATTAAGATATCATAATTTGTGGAATGGATCATCAGCTTGTTAGTGGTAGACTGAGGCCAAGATGCCTGGTCTCCTGACTCCTGGGCAGTATTCTTCATCCTCCACCATATATGTCCCTTTTGTTCACATAGTCTGATGGGAAATGTCTGCAGTAGGATGGTGGATGTGGATCTGAAATGGTGAAATTGACCCCCCCAGTGTGTACCCTTTGTCTCTTAGGAGAGCTCACCTATGCTCACGCCTGGGTTTGCTCTGACAGACGCAGTGCTGTCCATTCATTTATTCTCTTATCCCATGTGGCTTGTATCATGTATACCAAGCTACCAAGAAGCATCATTGAAACAAGTGCCTTGGAGCTGTCCATGGTGGCCTCAGGGACCACATTTCTTTGAGGAGTGGACATCCTCTCACTGAATTTCCCATGTCATGAATTGAAAGGGGGGAGGTTTCCCAATTCCTCTCATCTACCCCTGTGACTCTGCTCCTTTCCTCTGGGAAATGTCCTTCTTGGCAATGGGATGGGCAAAGGCCCCAGGCAAGGCTTCCCCTCTTCTTCTGAGCCGGTGGCCCTAATGCTGTCCTCCTCTTTCTTCTTCAGGTCAGTAAGGCGGAGCGGGAGAAAAACCAGGAGATTCGGCAGGTAAAGGAGCACGAGCAGCATAAGAACACGGTGTTGGTGACGGAGCTCAAGGCCAAGCTCCACGAAGAGAAGATGAAGGAGCTGCAGGCCGTCCGCGAGGCGCTCCTGAGGCAGCACGAGACCGAGCTGCTGCGGGTTATCCGCATCAAGGACAACGAGAACCAGCGGCTCCAGGCGCTGCTCAGCGCCCTCCGGGACAGCGCTCCCGACAAGGTCAAGACCGTCCTCATCTCCGAAGCCCGTGAGGAGGCCAAGAAGGGCTTTGAGTTCGAGAAGATTAAAATGCAACAAGAAATCTCCGAGCTCAAGGGCGCCAAGAAACAAGTAGAAGAAGCCCTCACCATGGTCATCCAGGCGGACAAGATCAAAGCGGCCGAGATCCGCAGTGTCTATCACCTGCACCAGGAGGAAATTTCCCGAATCAAGAGAGAGTGTGAAAGAGAGATCCGCAGGCTGGTATGTGGGCGACTCTTGGGCTCTTTGGGTGGGGGCAGCTTTTCCTTGCTTCTTTCCTCTAGCTCTCTCTGCTATGTGCATGGAATATGATCCTTTGGGTTTTGAAAACCATGGAGACGCAAGAGATGGCCGGAGAAGAGAAGATCCCTGTCGAAAACTAAGTCGTGTGCGGTCACCCACAGTTCAAGCATGGCCTTGGTTCTTTAGAAATGTGGAAAACTTAGGGTAACTTTCTCCCACCCCATTTCTGGGCCCCACATTTCTCCCACCAAATCTGACTAACCCCTTCCCATTTCTGGTTTTAGCTTGTCTGGAATCTTCAACCCTGGTATTTCCCAACAAAAGACCAAACAGCTTCAGAAAACCAGGAAATATATCCTATTTCTAAAATCATGGCTCTTTCTAAAGATAAAGGTTGTTCAATATCACAAGAAGTCCCATTTTGTCCAACTTAGAAACTGAGACTTTCCATTCAATTCAGCTGCATGGTTGATCCTCTAGATAAAACTAAACGTATGATTAATTAAAACAAATTTAAGGTAATGAAGTTTACAATTCTCTTGCATATGATGATGATGATGATGATGATTGCTCAATGTGATTTATAGTTATAAGTGAAGGAATTTTACAAAGCACTAAGAATTCAGCAAAATGGAGGCAGGAGAAATGTTGGATCACTGTCTTGAATAATTCTGGAATTTTGTTCTAGGTATTACACTACTTCTTCACTTATTGACATTTCAGAGGCACAACCATTCTATTGTTACTTTTGGACACTATATTGAAGGGCAAAGTGCCAGTGATTGGGGAAGGGAAATGCCCTGATCATTCTCATTTAAGATGAACCTGATCTAAAAAAATAAAAAAAAGATGAACCTAATCTGCTTCATGCCTTTGTGAGAAACTTGCATTAGACCTTTGAGCCATGTGCCTCTTTTAACCACTCAGCAATGGCACTGGACTTCAGGATCAGCCTTTATTAACCTTCACATTGCTGCTACAATCACAGGATAGACATCGTATCTGCTGGACAAAAACCCCCAGCTTTTTAAAAAATAAGTTTTAAGTGATAACTTTTTTTAATATCTCCACAATTTCCATCACCCTTCCATTCCCAGAAAGCCATTCCATATAGCAAACAATATAGATTTTTAAAGACAAATAAAAAAGGAGGAAAAAATTGTGTATAACTCATCAATACATTAAGAAAAAGGTCTGAAAACATTGCATAACACCAATGAATCTCCAATCGCTGCCAAAGGATTTTTTTCTTTGGAGAGGAGGGTTTTTCCTCATCTCTCATCTCATCATCTTATATCATCCACTTTTAATTTTTTGGGAGGTGATTGTCCATTCCACTTTTATTGCTGCCATTATGGTGAACATTGTTTTCTTGACTTTGCTTGCTGCAATCTGTATTAGTTCATATAGATCTTCTCATGCTTCTCTATATTCATCACATTTTTCCATTCTTACAGCACAGTATTATTCCATTGTATTCATGTGAGAAAATGTGTTTAGCCACTCTCCAGATGGTGGGCAAATACTTTGTTTCCAATTGTTTGCTATCACAAAGAGCACTGCTATAAAGATTTTGGAGTATATGGGGACATTCTTCTCATCAGTGGCTTTCTTGGGGAATAAACTCAGAAATAGTATTTCTGGGTCACAGAGTAGAAGCATTTTAGTCACTTTATTTGCATAATTACAAATTGTTTCCCCAAATGGTTGTACCATTGTATAGCGCTATCAATAATGTATTAGTGTGCTTATCATTCTCCAACTCCTCCAGCATTGACCATTGTCATTTTTTCTCTGTCAATTTTCAGTGTATGAGGTGCAACCTCAGAGTTATTATTTGCATTACTCTTATGATGGGTGATTTGGAACATTTTTTTCATGTGGTTGCAAATACTTTGCAATTCTTTTAAGAACTATAAGTTCATATCTTTTAGCTATTTATCTTTTATGGAATGGCTGTCAGTCTTTTATATATTTATTAGTTGTTTCTATATCTTGCATTCCAAAACCACATCAGAGAAATTTGATACAAGAATTTTTCCTCATGCAACCACTTCCTTTCTTAAACTAGACACATTCATTCAACCTCTGTAGAAGCCTTTCAGTTTCATGCAGTTAAAGTCATCTATTTTATCTCCTCTGAATGATGGATGCTATCTCATTTGGGTAAGAATAGTAATAGGAAACACAGCTAAGAGGAATAATGGAAGGAGCCTGTAGTCAGGAAGACCTAAGTTCGAACTGAGCCTCAGGCATATCTTGGCTGTATGATTCTGGGCAAGAAGCTTCACCTTTTTTCTGCCTCAGTTTCCTAATCTGTAAAATGAGGATCCTAATAGCAACTATCTCCCAGAGTGGTTATGAGGATCAAATAAGATCTATCTGCAAAGTGCTTAGTATAATGCCTGTCACACAGTAGGTGCTCTATAAATGTTAGCTTTATTTGTTTAATAGTAATAGTAGCAGCAGCATTAACTAGAGTAGTAATAATAGTCATTTTAGCAGCAGCAGCAGGAGTGTCTGGGACAGGAGCTTAGACCTTCCTGACTCCGGGTCCAACATGCCCCCTAGTGGCCACGCTGAAAATAGCTTCTAGCTACAACCAATAGGTTTTGTGTGTAGAAGATTCACCTACATTAAGAAAATGTTCTCCAGGAAAAGGAGAGCAAACCTATGTCAGGGAGACATAATGCCTGAGAGCTGTGACTGCAAGAATACCACAAGGGCCTTCAGCATTTTTACCATAAGTAGTGCTGTAAGCTGAGTCACAGGAAATGCTGCCTCCTTGGACCTGAAAAAATTGAAAAGATTGTAGGATTGAGAGTCAGAAAGTCTGGGTTCAAGCCCCAGCTCTTCCACTTCCTGTGTGACCCTGGGCAAATAGTTCCCCTTCTCTGAGACTTTCTTTAATCCCCTGTAAAATGGGGATGATCAAACTGCTACTACCTACCTATAACAAAGTAGACACGAGGAAAGTCTTTTCAAATGTCAAGGTGATTTTTTAAATGACAGTAGTGAGCTTTGATTATGATATGGATGAGGAAATGAAGGACAGAGAGGGAGATGCCTTGAAGTGGAACCATTGTTCCAGTTCCAATCCAATCCAGTCAAATCTTTGCCTTGATCACTACTTGAGGCTACCTTTCCTGAAGTTTTCAGTACCTTCTTTTAACCCCGGACCAAAGCTCTGAGCTTCCATAGATGAGGGTCAATCCTGGGACTGAAGGCTCTTTTAGCATGAGCCATCTCATTCTTCTCTGCTTTCACCAGAGACTTCAGAACTTGAGACGTTGTTTTGATCTTCTTCACTAATAAAGGACAAGAACCAACCAACCGACCAACCAACCAACAGAGAAGGGCTAAAGGAAGGCTCATTAGACCCTGGGCTAGCCCTCAGGCTAAAAACATAACAGATTTAGGACTTTGTTTTCACCTTCTAGAAAAGCACATAGTTTCACAGATTTAGGAGAGGACGAGATTGTAGAGGTAAAGTCCCTTGCTTTGTAGTTGAGAAAATGAACGCCGAGAGAGGAAGAGCAAAACTCAGGTGAGACTCATCCTCTCATTCCAAATCTAGCCCTCTTTCCTCTGGGCTGTATCTTGATTCCTCTCTCTTAAGCCTTTGTTATCCTCTGGGACCTTTACTGATTATAGTTCTCCCATTGGAAGAAAGTTCTCAGTGTCTCTCTATGATGGACCCTTTCCTCCTCACATCCAGTTGTATTTTATATGCAAGAAAGAAATGTGACTGTGGGTCCTTGGGTAAACCATTTAACTATGACTGTCCCTCAGGACTCTGTCCTGGACCCTCTTTTCCTCTATACTACCTTTCTTGGTGATCTCAGCAGTTTCCATCTCTATGTTAATTTTTTCTACAAATCCCCCCAAATTTATATCTCCAGGTGTCTTTCAGATATCTTAAACCAATATATCCAAAATAGAGCTCATTATCTTTCTCCCTAAGTCTTCACCTTCTTCCCTTCCCTATCATAGTACTGGGTGCCACCATCCCCCACTTCCTCAGGGTCACAAGCTAGTTGTCTTTCTGGACCCTCATTACCATTCGTCATGTCCAAGATGGTGCCAAGGCCTGTCCATTTCACCATTGCAACTTCTCTAAAATATTCCCCCTTCTCTCCTCTGACACTACTACTGTTCTAGTGCAGGTTCTCCTCACCTCACACCTGAACTATTGGAATATTGTTTTGGGGATCTGCCTGCCCCACTCCATTCCATACTTCATTCAGTTACTAAAATGATTTCCCTCAAATCTAGGCCCAATTATCTCACATTCAAGAAACTCCAGTATCCCACTAATCATCTCTAGGATCAAATATAAAAACTCTGTTTTGGGCATTCAAAGTCCTTCTTAACTATGCCAGCCTTTGTATATACTACTCCCTAATAGGCACTCTTGCTGGCCTCCTGATTGCTTCTAGAACAAGACATTTCACCTGTCGGCTCTCAGCATTTTCCCTGACTGTTCCCCATGCCTGAGATGTTCCCCCCCCTTTGCCTTTTTTTGACAGCTTAAATCCCATTTCCCCCAATCCCTCTGAATTCCTGTGCCGCACTTATTTTAAATATTCCCATTAATCTTGTATTGAATTTGTTTGTATATATTTGGTTGCTTGTTGTCTTGTTGTCTTCTCCATTACAGAGACATGGACAGTCTTTTGCCTCTTTTGTTATCCCAAGCACTCGGCACAAGTAGGAGCATAATAAATGCTTATTAGTTGAGCGTGCTTGAGCTTCTCCATCTGTAAATTTCAAGTATCAGACAGCTGTTCTCTGGGGTCTATTCCAACTCTAGTCATGATTCTAGATTTTGAGGTCCAGTTCACAATCACTGAAGCATTGAATTCCATTAAATCACCATTGACCCATTATAGTCCTATGTGAGAACACCTTTATCTGGCATTCATGAACTTGGCTCATTTAAAACATTCCTTGCCCTGCCACATCTCCATTTCAGGGCAGATTTCTGTATGTATTTTATTTTATGTTCCCAGTCCAAGCAAAACCAAGTTTCAACATTCACTTTAAAACCTTGAATTCTCAATTCTTTCCTCTCCTCCCTTGCCAATCTCAAAGCAGATTTTAACGTGAAGCTTTAATCTGATGCGCAAGAAGAGAAGGTTCTCTTGGGGTCTGACCGCTTCTTCTGGACCATTGCTGACTGCTCTTAACTGGCCTAGGATGACAATTCTGTCTTCCATCAGTCATTCCAGAATCTGGGATCTTTTGGCTACATTCTGTCTCTCTTCTTTCTCCCTTGCATAGTCTGGCCCCATGCTTGGTACACACTTCGTGCTTGTTACTCTCTAAGAATGCTGAGCTCCTTTCTAGCTTTGATTCTATAGCCACCTCCTGGGGAAGCCTGACCTGAACCCTGGAGCTGCCTAGGCTCCTGGCCTCCTCAAATTATCCTGCCTTGCTTGACCCCAATACAAGCTGTGTGGTGGTTTTGGATGTGTCTTTGTGTCTCTGTGTCCCCTACCCTTGCCCAAATCACTGCCCATCAGAGACCCCTGATAAATGGGAAATTAGATTTAAAATTTGGGTACCCAGAAGAGAAGTGTTTCTCTACCTGTCAGCCATGTTCCTTTGGGGAATGGCGGTCATTGTCTGTCTCTGGGTTACTAATTGCTGCATGAAGCTGTCTGAGTCTCAAATTCTGGTGCTCTGGAACTCCTCAAAAGGTCCCAGGAAATTCTGACACTGGAGACATGTTTCATCAGATGAGTCATTAGAAACAATCTAGTTTTTCATCCTCTTCAACACCCCTCTGCTACTGACTTTATGATGATGAAGATGGAAGAATGTCTGCATAGAGAGAGCAAAGTATCAACTTAAGCAGAGCTCTTGCTTCTCCAAACTCACCATCTTTCAGGCTCACGGCTTCTTTGAGGCAGACAGTTACAGGCACAGGAAGAACACTTCACAGACTGGACTTAGTGGAGCAAGATGGGATGTCCCTTTAAAAATCATTTTCATTAATTAAATAAAATTAATCAAGATTAATTTTTACCCTCTGATGGAAATTGCTGACAATTGTACTCTAATATGATAACTTGAAGAAGGAAAGATCTTTCTTATTACCTATTTTTTTTAAAAAAATATATTATTTTCCCTATTACATGTGAACGATTTATAGCATTTTAAAAAAATTAAGTTCTAAGTTCTCTCCATCTCTCATTCCCTCCCTTTCTCTCTCTTCTTCCATCTCTTTGATATAGGTTCTACATATATGATCATGTAAAATGCATTTCTGATCTAATTACCTATTTCCTGGTCTTCATGAGGCCACGACCCTTTATTTCCAGGTGGCTCAGAGTCATCCCTTTGTAGGGCTGACTCTTCTGGTCTAGGCTTCAGGGAGCCCTTCAGGACTGATGCGGCCACCACTAACAAGGTCTGTTGGTTCTGCCCTCTCAGCAGCTGGCCCTGGGCTGAGTGACTTGGGGTTGGATTTCTACAATCGTAAACCACTTGTCAGTTGACTGGACCCATTGCTAGATGCACTTTCTTCCCTCCCCTCCTCTGCCATTTTGCTTCTAATCTGCTGACATTTGGGTGATGGAATGACCTTGGGTGAGCCATTGACCCTCTAGCTGAGCCTCGGTTTTTTCATAGTCTTATGGGAAGAATATATGTAGAATATTGTTATTCCAACTTCCCAAGTCTATAACAAGAGTCAGATCAGATAATGTGTATAAGACACATGTGTGTAAAACTTGGCTAGCACCAAAGGGTCACCATAAACACGACTGAGGTTTATCATTGTTTTTTCATCATCATCATTATCATCATCATCTTCTTCTTCTTCCTCTTTTTCTTTTCTTCTCTTTGTCTTCTTGCTTTTTCTTCTCTTCTTTGTCTTCCTCCTCCTCTTCTTCTTGAGGATCACAACAGTCTAGGAAGCTGGATTTGAACCAAAACCTCTCTTTTCTAGCACATCGAGTGCTCCTTCCCCATTTCTAAGCACTGATTGTGGTGGGACTCCCTGCCCACTAAAGCCCAGCTCCCCTCAGTGGAGTTGTGCTCAGTTTTCAGTCCAATGATCCATCCCAGGACTTCCCATCTGCCCTCCCCCCATGGCCCTGGAAGAGCTCTGACCTGCTGGGTGTTTTCTGAGCCTGACTGTATTGTACAAGGTCAAGGACCATGCTGGAATAGTGGGACCCACTCTAAAGAACCCCAATTCCAGGAGACATCAAACAGTCAAATTGGATGGTTTGAGTGGAGAAAACAAAGCTCAGTCTTTTCAAGTGGGTAAGGGATGGATGGCTAATGATCAGTTCCAGCTCTGTGTGCTCCTTACCTGTCCACTGTTCATGTACATACTCATTCATACACATGCATGTGCACATACATTCCCACATGCATGCTCACCCAGCTCCCTTGCATCCCAGGACCACCCTCACATTCCAGGAGAGCAAGCTCAGGCTCCCATGGGGAAGGTCACCCAGCAGGGAGACATCTAAGCCAAGCTTGAGCTCTAGGTCCAGCCACCTTGCCCAGACATCCAGAGAGGGGCTGCTATGCCCAGGGGCACACTGGGGCTGTAGCTTTGGCAAATAAAAACAATTATAATAACATTTGAAACAAGCTTTGGGCTGGACTAAGGGATTAAGTGGAAAAATCAGCTGGGAATGCTGTCCCTTCTTTTGAATGTCTTCTGGGAAAGTTTAGCTGGAGCACTTGCCAGTGGAAAAGGGGGTGCTGCCAGGCAGAGAAGGTGCCAAATGAGTCTAGGACACTGGGGCAGGCAAGACTCATCTCCAGCCCTGCTCCTGCTCCTTCCTTCCTCACTGACCTTAGGAAGGCCCCTTCCTCTCTGTGCCTCAGTGTCCTCATCTGAAGAATGAGGCATTCCTTTGACCAGCTCTCCTCAATCAGCATCCTTTGAGTCCATCTGATTGCTCCCAAGATGAAGTCTGGATACTGCCCTTTCTTCTCGATATTCCTAGGCATCTCTCATCCCTTCAGCACGTTCCAGGTGACCTCATGGCTGGCATCCCTAATGGGACTCAGTGCCCCATGGTCAAAGAAGGAGGCATGATTAAGAGGCAATGAGGTGACCTGGTGGGAGAACCTGGGCTTGGTGTCAGCAAAATTGGAGTCAGCTTGGATTCAAATTCTGCCCCTTCTACTTCCTAGTATTTCTACTCTGGATTAGTCCCTCCCTCCTCTGGGCATCCCTTTCTTCATCCATAATCTGAGAGTACTCTCAGTATAGTGTTGGGAGCCTAAGAGACTAAACTCGGCCTCTGGGCCATCACACATTTAGTCTCTATCAGTGACAGGCATTTGTTGCTATTTGGCTTCCATGAGGATGAAAGAACTGGGTGGCTGCCACCTCATGAGGCTGTGCTTCTTGGCTGTCCCCTAGAGTGCTCAGAATAACTCACATCTACAGAGAATTTGGTTTGCTGAGATTCTTTCAATAGCCTAGAGGATGCCCCCCAATGCTTGCTCCCACTTCTGAGGAATGACATTGATAAGCTGAAGAGGGTTAGACTAAGAAATGCCCTGGACCTTATTCCACCATGGGCAGCTGAGGCCCAGCCTGTGTGCAGGTGTAGCCTGAAGACCTCAGGGATCTAACTGCCCTCAGGTACTTACAAAGATCAAGGACTCACATCATCCAGGCTCATCTCCAGTCATCGTAGTCCATTTCTGACTGCTGAGGAAAGAGTGAGGCTGGTGACTTAGCCCAGCATCCCCTCATTGAAATCCAATTCACTTGCTCGTCATGGCATCATGGAAGGACAAACAGCACAAGGGGCCACATGAAAGTACTTAGGTTCTGGACCCATGGGAAGTGGGGCCCTTGTAGACCGTCTCCTCTGGGAGTGCTGAGCTTGGCTGGAAGGCATGAATTTTTCATCCATAGACTGTCTCTAGTTCTAAAGTCCAGAGCAACTGTCATTCATCCAGATCCACTTAGCTGCATAAGGAAAATACTAAATGGCCTGGATATTACCAGCTGAGCCAGTCTTTCCATGGGGCTGCATTTTCTCTGCTCTACTGGTTCTATGGTTTTCTATCTGTAGACAGATGGAGTAACTATCTAGAATGTTATTAGCCCTTCCTATGCCTATTTCTAGACTTTAATGTGCATCTGGAAGGTGGTCTGGGCCATGGACTCCTGGGAAAGGGAGGAATGGGGATGATGTCAAAGCATCCACTGACTACTTGAGGTATGCCTGTCTAATTCACATGCCAATAAAACACAAAAATGCAGCCTGCCTCTGCTGTCAGGAGTCCTGGAAGGCCAACAAATTATAAGCAAATGGAAACCCCAACTTTCTAATTAAAAAAAAAAAGAGAGAATGATTCATAAAGACCTTTCCTCTACCCCAGCTGTTGAAAGACCCAGTTACAGCAGGATACCACCTTCTATCAGCAATTAAAACAACATAAAGAGATCGTTATACACATCAAATTCAACCCTTCAACTCCCCCATTTGCCACATGAGAGGCAGCCTATTGAGCCAGCTGACATTCCTCCAAACTGGCTTCTACTTCACCAGTGATTTAGATCAACCAGAAGGCAATGAGGTATATGAGAGGGACCTGATTCTTAAAGTCAAGAGAAAAAAATGAAGACCCAACCTACCTTTAGGTTCACAACTGACCCTTAGGTCAGTTTTCCTGTGGATTTCTAGGAATCTGAATGTAGGACTATAGATTTAGGGCAGAAAGTGACCTTAGGAGCCACATAATGCCATCCATTCATTTTATAAATGAGGGAGTTGCCATGGATATAATTAGCAAGAGCCAGATCTGGGCTTTAAACTCATGGTGTCTGCCCCAAAGCCAACACTAGTCCCTCTGTAAAAACCGGTTTATCCACTATCTGGATGGTCTTGGACTCATAACCTTTGAGGGTCAGTCTAATAGGCTTTATTTTCCACATATAACTGATGTTGAAAGAAAATCTTTTGGGGTGGCTAGGTGGCATAGTGGATAAAGCACTGGCCCTGGAGTCAGGAGTACCTGGGTTCAAATCTGGTCTCAGACACTTAATAATTACCTAGCTGTGTGGCCTTGGGCAAGCCACTTAACCCTGTTTGCCTTGCAAAAATCTAAAAAAAAAATCTTTCAAGTGTTCTCACCAATCATTCTCTTAACAACTTTATATTAAGCACCTACTGTGTACCAATCTTTATACTAAGCACTGGGGATGCAAAGAAAGGCAAAAGACAATCTCTTCTATCAAGGAGCTTGTGGCAGAGACAACAAGAAAATAGAAAAGTTCAGTCTAAAATGAACCAATGTAAGGAAAACATCAAGCAAAGTTCTTCTTGAGAGAGAAGAGACTTTTGCAGAGACTTAATCTACCTAGAAATTTGTCTCCTCATGGTCTCAGGCACTCATAGGGTCAGAGAAAATGTCATTGAGAAACCATACTAACCCAGTCCTTGAGAAAATGGATTCCAGAGAGTTAGACCCTGTCCAAGGTTCCACAGTGATGAATGGCTGTCTATTCCTGGCCTCACTCACAGAATTGGTGTGATGAACCAATGAGCTCCCACACAGGAGGGGGCTTCACAGTCACAAAAGACTTGCCTAGAAGCTAGAACTTCTCTGTACTTTCCACAATGACCACCTAGCACAACAGACCCTGCCATTTCTGGAGAGCTTTCAGACCTGCTAAGTAGGTCCTCTCAAAAGACCTGGGAGGTATTATTGTCTTATCATCCATGGATAAACTGAGCCTCCCATAAACAATCCATAAACAACCCTAGGGATCATCTGACTCAACTCCCTCATTTTACAGTTGAGGAAACTGAGGTTCAGGGAGGGGACATGACTTGTCCTGACTCACAGAGACAAGGAACACTTGAGGTGAGATTTTGGTCTACCAATTCAAGGGGTGCCTTCCTACACTGAAAAAACTATTGGTGGAAAGACCATATTTTCTTTTTTAGAGGTTTTTCATCGGCTGCCTCTAGAACTGGCAGGAACTGAAGAGTCCAACCAGTCTAGGCATGGAATGACCAACTCATAGAGATGTAACCATAATCTATAATAGCTGGGGGAGTCAAATTCAGGTCCCTTGATACTAATTGCATGCTTCCCCTTATCTCTCTGGGCCTCTGACTCTGCATCTAACTTTTAAAGTCCCTTCTTTGAGGCAAGGGAAGGCAACTAGGAAAAGGAAAGTGATCAGTTAGAGGTCCCAAGAAATTGATAGTCGACTAGAGAGTGAGGTAAATTTAATGACACAAATTGGAGAATTGAAGGAAAAGGCTGAGATATATAAAGGAATTTGCCAAGTCATTAAGAAATGATCAGTAATTGTAAAAAGTATCCATCAGATTTGAGTGATAAATTTGCAGAAAGAAGACTGAAAATCTCTACAGTTATGAGAAGAGATCAAAGGAAATTAGACAGTGACTTATCTGGGGTGTGCAGGCTTTCTCCCTGCAGGGAGAGAAAAGATGAAAGAATACCTCTCAACTCCAGGCTGTTAGGGAGAATATAATATTCCTTAAGAAAACAGTAGAAGGGGGAAGCTAGGTGGTGCAGTGGATAGAGCACTGGCCCTGGATTCAGGAGGACTTGAGTTCAAATCCTGCCTTAGACACTTAGTAATTACCTAGCTGTGTGACCTTGGGCAAATCACTTAACCCCACTGCCTTGCAAAAACAACTACAACAACAAAATAAAACAGTATCAAGGTGCAGTAGATAGAGCACCAACCTTGGAGTCAGGAGGACCTGAGTTCAAATGTGACCACAGACACTTAATAATTACCTATCTGTGTGACCTTGGGCTAGTCACTTAATCCCATTGTTTGCAATAACCAAAAAAAGAAAAATGAAAATAGAAGCAAAAGTTCAGTGGGGGGGAAGGGGGGGGATCTAGGGTAAAGGAGGGAGATGGGACTTTTATCAGGTTAATAGAGATGACAAGAAAGCTCCACAGAGGAGAAATGGAAGGGAAAGAATATTTATAGAAGTTGACTTTATAAAACACATTTGAGGCCTTTAAGAGAAGACAGATGGATATTCTAAGGAAGAAGGTTCTTCTTGTCCTTTCAAGAATGATATGGCAACACTGCAGGAGCGATCAGTGTTGCCGTGAGTTTGGTATTCTCCATTGACAAATCAATCCTTGACCTGGGAAAGCAGGTATAAAAAAAAAGAGAGATTTATTAATACAAAAGGAAGTTACAACACAAAAGAAAGTAATAGAGAAGTTAAGAAGAGATGAAAGAAAAGCCATGTGGATTGCTAATTAATCTTGGTAGGCCAACTGCCAGGCTCAGCTGAAGACCAAGAGGGAGCCTCATCTGAAATCTCCTTAAATCCCCGCTCTCAGGGTCCATGGCAAGAGGTGGTGACTTGGCAGTTACCCACGTCTTGCATTGGAGAGTTTGCCTTTTGGGAGGGGTCTCAGAGTCTAGCTGGGTGGTCTCTGATGTTGTTTCAGCTCCTATGTAATCTAGCTTTCTATACCAATGAGAACATGGCCCAGGTCCCACTGGAGGTCAAGACAGAGTGTTTTTAACAGTGATAGAGGAAGAATGAAGATTCAAAAAATTTTGTTTCTAATTAATGTCAGTGTTCCCTATGCCCATGGTTCTCTGCATCATCGGGAGAGAACCAGTAAAGGGAAAGTGGAGAAAGAGAAGAGGTGAAGGCATTTGAAAATGCACTGTCCAGGAGTCCTGAGAAAGCTATTTGTAAAGAAATTTCTTGTCTTCCTAGACCATTTATCCAAGACATATTAGAGAATAGACTTATCCAAAGGATTTCAGCTGTCCATGTCTGGTGATTCACATGAATACAGATCACATTTTCAGAAGGAACTTAAAAATGATCAATTATTATGAAGACCGGGACTAGAAAAAGATCACAGTATTAACAGGTTGTGTCTTCTTCACTTTGCCTTTTGGAAAAAAAAAAAACAGACAGAAGAGAAAAATTAACTGAAGAGGGAGCAGCTGGCTAAGAAGGTAGACTCTGAAAGTGGAATTTGGATTTCTGGATCATGGCTTGCAAAGCAGAGTTGACAGATTTCTGGCCAGTGATGGCATACATAAACAAAGACTGGTAAGAGTGGATTTGCCAGATGTCCTGCAAATTTAATTAAAAAGTCTATGAACTAATAAGGATTGAAAGGGACTACGTCATTGGGGTGGACAGAAGGGGAGAAATTGTCTGGAAAGAAGATATGGTTCTTTATTCATGTGAGCCAAGAAAAGTGACTGGAATGACTGAGGTTCCTGGTGGGACAGTGGAATGAGTTCTCAACTGGAGTTCAGAAGCAGGACAGTGGCGAGCACTGGTCTTAAGGAGAACCAGGTTTGGATCCTTCCTCAGATACTGTGTGTGTGACCTTGGGTAAAAGTCCCTCCCCCCTCTAGCCTCAGTTCTCAAAACTGTAAAGTGAGGGGGATCGACTCAATGACCTGGAAGATCCCTTTCAGCTCCAAATCTATGATCCTGTGAGTTAGGAGACCAGGGTCAAAGACTAAGTTAGAGAAGAGCTATGTGGATGCCCACTGGGGCATCTCATTTCTCATTTCTCAGTCCCATAAAAACAAAGTATCTTCAAATAAGAAAGAAAAAATAAGACTTTGGAACAAAGACAAAATCTTCGTCCTCAGCTATCAAGAGGCTGAGTGGGGCCTCCCTCCCTCCCTCTATTTTGTGCTCTCTGACTGCAGCTGAGCTGGTCCTTGCACCTGAGAGTGCAGGGAGGAGCCTCATCTGGCACCAACTTGAAGTGATTGTTAGTATGCATATGTCTGGCAAGGAGGTTTTTTCTTAATGGGGATCAGGTTGCTTGTTAGTTCATATTTCAGGAAAACACACACACACACACAATCCCACTCACAGCAGCAGACACATTGACCTGAGAAATCTCAGCATTTGCAATCTCAAAAGGTTGAACTGCGTTCTCTGGACTGGGAGGTTGGCAAAGATTGCAAATTCATTCCCCTCCCTGCACTAATAGTTCTCACCTGGAAATTTTTTCTTGTTAGGAAACTATGGAGAGAATTCATTCTATTTAACACTCCCCTGAAATCTCTTTGCTTGCCCCTTAGGGGAGAGGGCCAGGTTTTGCCTGAGTTGCCTACAATCAACCTGATATGGGTGTGTTTATTGATCTCGTCTACAATGTGACAGCTACTCTGAAATTTATCCCTTTATCTCCCTTTCTTTCAAAACTAGCTTTAGCAGATGTCTCATTCTTCAGGATTTTGGAAAACTCAAGTAATAAAAGTCCAAATCTGTCTTTGTTTCTCCTCTGTCACTTGAGGCTAGATATGTTTTTAAACTAATTCATCCACCCATCCATCCATCCATCCATCCATCCATCCATCCATCCATCTATCCATCCATCCATCCATCCATCCACCATCCATCCACCATCCATCCAACAGACTTCTTACTAAAGCTCTGTGAAGGGCCAGGTTGTCACTGCCCTTCCTTCTGTTGGGGAGACTGTAGATCAGAACCCAGATCATAATCAACCCCCAGGTTTTCAAGCTCGTTTCATGAGGTTAGCGCTAGAAGTTATCTCTTCTGCCATGCTTCTGTGACAAAACTCCCAATACTTTTCTGTTCCCACTGGAAATGTCCGATTGCCCACAAACAAGGACAGCCTCTTTCAAGAGAAGGCTGCCTAGGAAAGGGGCTGGGTCCTCCGTCTGCCTGTTCTTCCCTGCAGCAAGAAGAGCTTATAGGCAGCTTCCCTATTGCAGGATCTTGTCACGGCTACTGATCCTAGCCCAGGATGGTACCCAGCCCTTTGGGAAGCAGACCATTTATCTTTGGCTCTTAACAGTTCCTGGGGGAGGCACGTGTAAATACGTCTTCACATATAGAGAAGGAAAGTGCGGATCCGGTGTGTAATGCACGATGGATTGTCACTGAGACCATTATTCAGGAAGGATCCTGCTGAAGCAGCCAGTTTAGAAACAATAGAATTCAAAACCAAGCTTTCTCTGGACGTGATTACTATGTCTTCTAAAGGTTTGGTTGTGAAAAAGCTGTAGGATCCCCACTAGTGTCTTCTTCCCTTCCCTAAATCCTCTCACTACCCAAAGCCTTCATATAGTGTCATTACTTTTTTTTTTTTTTGGCAAGGCAATGGGTTTAAGTGACTTGCACAAAGTTACATAGCTAGGTAATTATGAAGTGTCTGAAGTCTGATTTGAACTCAGGTAACACCTGACTTCAGGGCCGGTGCTCTGTCCACTGTGCCACCTAGATGCCTCATGTCATTACATTTTAATGCCACAAAACTGGAAGGAGCTTTCAAACTTCAGCTTTTATTTGTCACCATCACAAACAACTTGCTTTCTATTTGCTCAGCTGGGAAATGGGCATATTGTGCTTTTGCTGAAGATGGAGATTAATTGACAAAACATTTTTATAGAAATGAAGGGGTCAATTTTATAATTATTATTCAAAACCACAGCAATATTATCCTAGTAACGAGGGTATGATTAACTGAGGAAATGTTGGGGGCTGTTCTCCTGGAATGAGCATGGCACCAGCTCTATCACATCAAGCCTTAGAGAGTGGCCTGGGGTCCTGGGTTGTGGGGTCACTTGCTCAGGTTCATACAGCTGTGATGAGTTAGAGGCTAACCTGAAACCCAACCTTCCTTACTCAGAGGTCTGCTCTGGCCACACTAAGCCAATTTATATTCAAATGAGTTTCTGGGCTTTGAGCACAGACCAACTGATGTTCTATTGAATCTGGATTAAAATGCCTTGACATTTGATGAGCTGAAAAAGAAAATGAGCCCAAACGAATATATGGAACCAAGGAGGGTCTGGGAAAGGTTCACTTCAGGTTGCTACTCTGCAACTTTGTGCAGTGACTCTAACAGGGAATAGTGGCCAAAGTCACAGGCGTCATTAGAGAATGGGTTAAGAAACAACAACAGGATCAAGTTGAATCACTCCCTTCCTCCAAATTGGGGTCAAGCCAATTGGAGCTGAGACCCTCAAGTCCCCCCAGAGAGCCAGGCTGCCTCCATGACAAGGTTTCAGATGCCTCCATAGAACTGGTTGCCTTGGGTACCACTCAGGAAGCTGCTCCAGGGCTCTCCTTCCTGTTTCTATGGTAACTGCAGACCTGTACCACACATGGGTATGTGATTGTGTTTTGTTCTCCTTGTAGATGGAGGAGATAAAGTTTAAAGACAGAGCAGTCTGCGTGCTGGAGAGAGAGTTAGGGGTCCAAGCCGGGCATGCCCAGAGACTTCAACTCCAAAAAGAGGCTTTAGATGAACAGCTATCTCAGGTCAAAGAGGCCGATCGGCATCTGGGCAGCCCCAAACGAGAGCTTCCTTATGGCATTGGTGCAGGAGACGCCTCAGACCATTCAGGAAGCCCTGTAAGCACTTCCCTGTGGCCCTGACCCAAGGCTGGACCCTTGAGGAGCTGAAGCAGAGCTTCCCCCTGGGACTGGAGCCTGCTTCCAGGAGGGCTCTGGCTCCTTGGGGTTGGGTTTGGTTCATTTTGGTGGAGAGAGGGATTTCTTTGGCTTTGGCTTTGGCTTTCTGACTCTTTATGCAGCTGAAACTATGGCTTGCCCTTGGTGAACTCTGCTGACTGGCAGTGCCAAATTAGCTTTTCAAAGTGCTGGTCCAGCAGGATGCTAACAGTGGTTGCTGCTTTTCAGAATTCTTTTCTTTACTCTCCTTGCAGCCCAAGGAGAGTTCAGCCTCATCTGAACATCTCACCAACCTCACCCACTCCATCTTGCTCCAGGGATTTTTGCCTTCTCTGTCCAGGGAGGGGATGAACACCCTGCCCCCTCACCTTTGCTTCTCTTTAGTTTGCTTCCATGTAGGCCTCTCTGGACCCAAGCCCCTCCCAGTAATGCCTTTTGAAGTGATGCTCTCACCTTCCTGCTTCTGCCTTGATTTGCTAGTGAGACTGAGAATTGGCAGGCAGCTGGCCCCACTTGGTTGGGCCCCAGCTTACCCCAGTGTTCACTGCTCATCATCAGGGAGCTTTTCCTGGTTGGCATTCAGAGGAGCAGCAGCTTATATCTGAGGGTACAGACATGCCTAAGTAGTTAAATTCCTAGAATTCCCAGCCTCTCCTGCACCTGTTGACTGAGGAAGTCCATCTCACTGTCCAGTAGCCTTAGGGACATTGATTGACATTAGACCACAAGATGTATTTCTATTGGATAAGGTGCCAAGATGGTAACAACACGCCTATTGTCAATCTCATTAGACCTTGCCCTGACTTGGAGGACAAGAAACACTATTTCTCTCCCCAGGAATTAAGTTAAAGAAAGTTCTGGAGTAGCCCTTAATAATTTTTTTTGTGGAACTGTTTAGGACAGAAGTTCTTAATTTTTTGATGTCCTGAACCATTTGGCCTTCTCCTGTGATACCTATGAGCACCTTCTCAGAATAGTGTTTTGAAATGCCCCAAACAAAGCGATTGCAAAGGAAACAAACTATTGAAATAAACTTCTCAAAATATTTTTTTCCAAGTAAGTTTATGGCCCCGAGAGAAGAAACTCTGGCTTAGTATCTCCACATACACTTGAAAGGCAACAGGTGTGTATCAAGCTCCTCAATTAAAGGCCTACTAAGTTTGGGACTAAAGAGGAAACCAGAGTTTTCTACTGGGCCAGGAAATATAGCAAGACTTCCCCAGATGGAGTACACTCAGTCCAACAGTGGCAAACATGGCAAACATTGGATGAACATTCAATGTTTTCCTTCATGTATCTGACCTCTGTGACACCTATACATGCATTTGTACACATCACCTCTGATATCTACCTTCTTCCCTACATCTCTGCTCTCCTTCCATTTCCATTCTCATCTTGCAATCTGCAATGACATAGCGACCTTGATTGCATCCTACTAGGACCATAGTCATGAGCTACTGGAACTCAAATAAGAGCATGAAAAAGAAATAGGATGGTTTCCTTGGAATAGTCTGGAGCATGGGGAGATTGGAGGTATCCAGGCCCTTGGGCAGTTATTTGCAGTTGATTCTTGTTTCAGGAACAGCAGTTGGATGAGAAAGATGCCCGGCGCTTCCAACTTAAAATTGCTGAGTTAAGTGCAATCATTAGGAAACTGGAGGACCGCAATGCCCTGCTATCTGAAGAAAGAAATGAATTGGTGAGTTGAAAGAGGTCTTTGGGTCAGCATGAGTCCTGGGGAGACAGAGAGCCCTGCTTTCATCCAATGTGTTTATAAGATGTTTGAACATTCTCTCTCTTTCTCTCTCTCTCTCTCTCTCTCTCACACACACACACACACACATCATTTTCTCTTGATAAATCTTGACAGATGCATTTGTATCTGAAGGGTTTCCTAGGGAACAGAGATCAGACAATGTGCCTGCTCCCAGTGGGCAAAGCTCTGAGCAATGAGTTGACATGTCAAAGAGGCAAATTTGGGTTTGACATAAAGGAAAGCATTCTAATCATGAGAGATATGACAAAGGAGGAAGGTTTGCCTAGAGACTTTCTCTCACTGGAAGCCTTCAAACAGGATGAATAGTGAATTGTCCAAAGTCTTGGGGCATCTTTTTCAGGACTGTTTTGGATGAGGTGGACATTGAGATCCTATCCAACAATTAAATCTTTGATTCAGGGATAAGGTCAACGATATCTAACTTCTTGGTGAAAGGAGCTACTTTCTTCCTAAACTCTGGAGAAGGGGAGGACAAAGAGGAAAATGGGAAGAGTTGGAAAGGGCAAAAACATCCCTAAAGATGAATAACTCTTTCCTGGAAATCGATTCAGGAGTATGGTTACTGTAGTAATAGAAATCAGTTTGGAAAACTACTAGATGAGTCTCTAAGATTCCCCCAGTTTGTCCTGATCTACTGAGTAGACTTACTTGCATTAGACATGACACATGGGATGATATGCTACTCCCTGGTAATTCCTTCTGAGTAGTTTGGTTATCTATCCTGTACTTGGTGATGGAAAAAGGTCCAGAACTGGTTCATCCCTTTGCATACGTTTATCTCATACACTAACACCAGATGTAGTCTATATGAACTTCTGTCCATTGTTCTTAGCTGAAGTGAACAGTCAGTTATAGAGTAACCTCAAATGAGTGGCCAGCTCCTTGATGGTCTCAATTCTGGGTCATCTGGGGCTACCACTTCAGAGGTCCTTTATGGCTTTCTTGGAAGTAGAAATGACTGGGGTGAGATCTGTAATGCCCACGGTTGATACTGAGAGACCTAGAGCTGGTTTTGTTCATGGGTGCCTTTGATAGCATCTCCTCTATCCCAGAAGCACTGAAATGAGCCCTTCAAAATAGTCATTGCTGATGAGTATTGATGAATATTTTGACAGAACTCAAAAGTTTGAGATTGGCCTTATTATGTAATCCATCACCAAAGAATGAAAGAGACTGCCCTTGAGTATCATACAACAAAAATTAGAGAATATTCCATTCTTCTGGCAAGTATGGGAATCTGGATGTTCTAGAAAAAAAGTTTGGAATTATGTTAACAATCCCTGAGCTGCATTTACTTTTTGCTTGGCTCAAGGTGAGCAAAGATGGAAAGAAATGTCCCATTTAGAAGCCTGTCTATGACAGCATAGAGTTAAGTGCTCTTGTAGCATTTTTGTGTGTGATGGCAAAATACTTGAAGTCAAGTATGGGAACCCATTGATTGGATAAGACTGAGCAAAATGGATATGTGAATGTAATGGGATCTGTAGGAATTCAGAGAAACTTGTGTAGCCTAGTATGAACTGATTCAAGAGAGGAGCAAGTAGAACTCAAAGAACAACTACAAAAAAGTAAACAGGAAGGAGAGATTCTTCTATGCATTGATTTGTCATGACCTCAGAGGACTGGCAGGAAAATGCTCCTCCCCTTTTCAGAAAAGCCTGGTAGACTGTAAGTGCAGAACAAAGCACACTGTGTTAGATTTAGGCAGTAAATCGAGTCAGCATAATTCTTTGATCCAAAAGAGAAGGGACATTTTGAAAGATGACAACAGTGTTTTTATTTTTGGGTTTTTTTTGCAAGGCAATGGGATTAAGTGACTTACCCAAGGTCACACAACTAGGTAATTATTAAGTGTCTGAGGCCAAATTTGAACCCAGGTACTCCTGACTCCAGGGTCAGTGTTCTATTCACTGCTCCACCTAGCTGTCCCTGACAAAAGCATCAACATTTATTTTTTAGTGGTATAGAAAGTGGCTCATTTTCATTCTTTGTGGGATCCTAAGCAAGTTCAGAATCCCATGTAGAAGTCCAACTAGAATGTTTAGGAGTGGTAATTATCAGCTTTATATTCTGTGGGTTTGCTGAATCCTTGCTATATACAGTCTATTGCTTGTGCCATCAATCTAGGAAGATCTGCCTTCCAGTCAACTGCCTCTGAAATACCCACGATGATAAGGCCAGGAGACCTTGGTTCTTATTTCAGGTGATGATGTATGTGATCAGGAGGTCTTGGTTCTGATCTCAGAACCCTACTGAAATCAGACTGCCTGAAATTGTCTTTAGTCTGTGTTGGATTAGTCCAAAGGTAGGTTATTGTTAGTTTATCAAAATGGTCCATTTCTCAAAGCAGTGGTAAGTTCTCATGAAGAATCTGCTTTTAAAGACTCCAACTGAGAGCATTTATTATATGCTCACCAAGCTCTGAGTATGTTAGTTATGTTCTAATTTTTGACTGATACAACTGGGATATCTCCTTCTGGATGAGATGGATAATCCCAACTTTTAAAAGTGGTAAATCTCCAAAATGGCTTGGGAGCTGATGGAGGAGCAGCCTTTTTGGTTAAGAAAACCAGAAATTTCAAACATATTGCCAGTGGAGGGAGAGTCAACATGGAGAGAATAAATAGTGAGAGGAGGACGTTGTGGAAGAGACTCATCATAAGCCCCACAGAGGACAGTGCAAAGTAGATGAAACCAGGGTCAGTCCCATAAATTGGACATGTAATTTTTGACTTTGGGGTCTCTGTATTCTTCCCACTATCACTTTGCAATCATCCAGCTAGGACAGCTAGGTGATGCAGTCAGGAAGACTTGAATTCAAATCTAACCTTAGACATTTACGAGCCAAGTGATACTGAACATCACACCTCTAATTTCCTTAGTTTCCTCATCTATAAAACGGGATCATAATAAATACTTGACACATAGGAAGCACCATGTAAATTTTTTTTATTATATCATTGTCATCCGTGGAACCTGCTAAAATAGAAACTATCATCACTGTTTTGAAAATGATGTTGATGGACAGGACTTGCTGCCAATTCTCCTCAACTAGACTCCTAGCTCCAAAGGGAGGGAGAGGGGCTATGAGTTCTGTGCGTATAAACCAAAAGTACAATGTAGGGGATCCCAACTGCAGGATGAAGAGGATGGAACTGTTGCCTTTTAGATGCTGACTGAGATCTTATTGCTGAAAAGGTGGGGTTGGACTGGCGAAGTCCTAAGTTCTAATCCTGTCCTTCCTTCTTTGTCTTCTTGCACAAGGACTTTGCTCCTCATAGCCTCAATTTCCCTATCTGAAAAGAAGTTGATAATTTAAGAAGTGTTAAACTTCTAAACCTGAGCCTGTAACCTCTGTATTAAGTGACTCATCAAAGACCTTCCCCTTTTGACTCAAATCCATCAGAGACTGCTTGGATAAAAATAAGGTGTCCTTCAGTAAAATCAAGTCTGACCTCAGCAAAGGTAGCTAAATTGTCAGGAAACTCCATGAAGACTAAGGATGGGATTTCCCAGCTGCCAATCAGAAGGCAACTAGGGCTGAGCAGAACCATCCAGAGCCCAAAACTTAGTCTCAAACTAGAATGGGAGGCATCACCAGAGTGCATCCTGCCCTAAGTGGGGGCCCTGAGCTTCCCCTCCAAGATTATGTGCAGGCAGAGGCTGGGCTATAGTTTGAGAGAAGGAAGAGGCGGTCCCATGAGGTCTGACTCAATGCAAAGAATCCATAGTGTGAACTGGAAGTCCTGAACCAAGAAACTCTTTCCTTGAAGTGTCCAAATAATCCTGCCACAAGTAGGTTGTTTTCTGAGAGGGTCCTCCATTCTCCAATTCTGGTAGGATGTGCCCAGATGCCCTTGCTGAGCACTACTGTGTGTACAGTAGCATCCATTCCTCCTTAGCCATTCCATCATTGAAGAATGGAAGGGACATTTTTGTTCTGTGTGGACTGGCTTCTCCTGCCCAGTGACCTCACAATGGGTTGTACCTTGAAAGAATGGGATTCTGAGTACTGGTAGCCCATGGGAGAATAGTCAGAGTAGCCTACAAGCCATGGGCTTTATTGGTATTCCCCTCAAGTTTCAGTGAGTTTCTTACCCAAAATAATGTTATTCAGTTCAGCCTCTGTGGAGGGGAACTCTGTGTCATCCCAAGACATTCAAGGCTGAGTCTTTTCCTTTTTCCCTGGGCTGCCTGAGCACTGGGGAGTCCTGGCCAAGGATCAAAGCTCTGGGCATTTAACAAATGTTACTCATCCATCTCTGTCCTTCTGATTTTTAGTTCTGTGGGGCCATTTTTCTATTTCAGCTGAAGCGCCTAAGGGAAGCAGAAAGTCAATATAGACCCTTGCTAGACAAAAACAAGCGCTTGAGTCGGAAAAATGAAGATCTGTCCCATGCTTTACGGAGAATGGAAAACAAACTGAAGTTTGTAACCCAAGAGAACCTGGAGATGGTAAGATGGCCTCTGTTATCTTTGCACCTCCACCTAGACCAGGAGGGCTGATTAGGGACTTGTAAAGCCCCAGGATTTTCATTCACTTAGTCACTATTGTACCTTCTTCTCTCCCAAGGAGAATTGACCCCACTAACTCTCTCAAGGTCATAATTTGGTCCCGAGAAGGTTCCCTTAGACATTCTTATTTTGTTAATGACTGTTAGTTCCTTTTGGAAATGGTTTCTTCCCTTTCCTTGGATGTGAATTCTTTTTGCTTCTTCATTTCCTTCTTCACTCTTGGAGCTAAACCATGTATCCCACCATTGCACTACACATTTTAGTAAATAATGCCAGATTCCTGCATGGAGAATACTGACAGCATGGGCCCCTATTTTGGCCCCCACCCCATCTGGTCTCTTTCTGGTCCATCTCAGCAGCACAAAGCCTTTCCTTATTCATGGAGAAAGAACCCACAACAGCATCTTCCTTATAGCTTGGAGAAGTCAGAGTCAATGGGGGGGGGTCTCATCCCATCTCTCTAACCTCTCCTCATAGGCTTCTGGACTCCCCATGATTGGTAGAACTTTCTTTATTCAGTACCTTTGGAAGTAGAAACTAAGCAGGACCCAGGAAACTACAGAATTTTAGATAAGGCTCAGGGAGGGCAGGTTAATCAGGCTCCCAGGGGTCTCCAGATTTCCTTTGTTTCCTTCCCTAGAGACAGCGAGCTGGATCAATTAGGAGGCCAAGCTCCTTAAATGACCTTGACCAGAGTCAAGAGGAGAGAGAAGTGGACTTCTTGAAGATGCAAATGGTGGAGCAGCAGAACCTGATAGATGAGCTGTCCAAGGTAAACATCCTTTCAGGGCTGACCTAGGGTCCTGTTTTTTGGTAAAGTGTGGGTAATGAGCTTGCCTGTAGGACCACTCCAATTATAGTCAACCCAAGGGTCACTGTGGTGAACAGACAGAAGATCCCAGCTTCTGCTCCAGGTCCTGGGGAGGGAATTTCTATTTGCTATCCTTTCTTAGCCACACTCTAGATCTAAATGGAGAAGGGAAGAAGGGGAAGAAAGGGGAGAAGGGCAACATTTTTGGTAGAGCAGAAAAGCTGCTCATTTCATTGAGAGGTTGTCCTAAATCAGATCTCATTGTCCAAATAGTGAGGATTTCCCTCTTCCATGTGAACTTTCAGATGGGACTAAGTGTTTCTGTTCCTGCATTCATCTTAGGGCAGTTAAGTGGCACAGTGGATAAAATGCCAGACCTGGAGTCAGGAAGACCTGAGTTCAAATCTAGTCTTAGACATTTACTAGCTGTGTGATCCTAGGCAAGTCACTGCTCTCTGCCTGTTTCCTCATCTGTAAAATCAGAATAATAATAGTACCTGTCTCCCAGAATTGTTGGGAGATCATAAGAGATAATAATTGCAGTGATTCTCAGTACATAGTACTAAGTATTATTTCACACAAGTGCAAGTTGACTTTTATAGGGAGAGGCTCCTCAGGGTCCAGGAGGGCTATGGCATGCCACTGTGCCCCAGGTGTTGGATCACAGCCCTCAGAAGCCCAGGACGGCCTTCAGTCTGTCCTCTGCTTACAGGCCAGTGGCTTGTGTCTCTCTGGCTCTGACTGCTCACCTGAAGGAGAAAGCTTGTCTTAGAATAACGCCTCCCTTGTCCTTCCCATTCTAGACCCTCGAGACAGCAGGCTATGTGAAGAGCGTCTTGGTAAGTACCAACTCTATTTATTCCACTCCCTCTGTGGAGACTCAGGCCGCTGTCCTCATGGCTTCCTCACTCTCGGAAGCTCATCCATCCTCATCCTCTTGACTTCCTCACCTCAGGAGGTTTGGCCATCCCTGTCCTCATGGCCTCCTCACCCCAGGAGATTCAGCTAGCCCATCAGCTCAACCATCCCTGTGCTAGCATCACTGCCACCTCCCGCGCCTTCCTCGAGGACCGCAACTCCATCTTCTGTACTCAGCAGTCAGATTTCTCCTTCCCTTCATGAGGACATAGTTGTCCTTGGCAGAATCCCAGTCATACAGGGCCTAATGCATTTTTTCTGAATGCCTTTCAAGAGTCCCATGTGCATGTATTCAGATCTATGAGAACAGTCAGGAGAAGCATCCTCACAGCACTGTTCTCTGGGGGAGTCCCTTTTCAGGGCTCATTCTTGTTCTTTATTGTCTGTCCCATATGTCTTTTACATTCCTACTCACAAAAACCATGGAAATAAAGTGGGATAGTTAGTTTGTAAATCCCCACCAACTTCTGGGATTCCATTCCCTAGGATGAGGAGGCCGTATTTTATGAAGAATCCCAATTTTCACCAGAATATTGAATTCTGCAGTGCTGTGCTCTGCATCCTTTTGTGTGGATGTGAAAATTCTCCAAGTCTTGCCTGGAAAGTTTAAGCTGCCCTGAGGAGACAAGTCAGGCTGTGTGGGCTAGTGGGTAGAGAGCTGGCCCCCAAATTGGGAGACCCTGGGCCCAAGTCTGGTCTCTGACACATCCTGGAAGGTGAACCTAAGAAATCTCCTTAGCCCCTTCCCTGACCAACGGGCAGCCCTCTAAGGCTGGGGAACTGGGGTACATGAGTAGAGAGAGGCTTGAAACTACAG
Organism: Macrotis lagotis; assembly: GCF_037893015.1. Taxonomy (NCBI): domain Eukaryota; kingdom Metazoa; phylum Chordata; class Mammalia; order Peramelemorphia; family Peramelidae; genus Macrotis; species Macrotis lagotis. The sequence continues at coordinate 2,223,718 of NC_133661.1, read as the reverse complement.
GTCTGGGGAAAACAAACTTTTAAAAAATGAAATTGTTCAAACTCTAAGAAATCTAATTGATTTATATTTTTTTGCAGGAACGTGATAAACTTTTAAGATTCAGGAAGCAGAGGAAGAAAATGGCCAAGCTCCCTAAGGTAAAAGACAAAGAATGTTAACATAGGAGTAATTGCAGATACATGTACAGATTCCAGATGTCCTTTCGGAGGCTTAGAGAGGAATTCCTGAGGTCTCTGAGAGGATCAGAAGAGCTGAGAAGAGAGGGGAGGTCCAAAAGTCCTGAGGCCCCTCTCTATCTGGTTCTTGGGGAAGGAGCCCATTTTCCATGAATCTATGGGAGTCAAGGAGTTGGAAGAAATGTGTTTTAGAGAAGATTGAGCAGGTTTTCTGACTGGCCCTGAGCCTGACTCATCTGCAGCCCTTTGCCCATCCAATGGAGCTTTTCCCAATGAGCTGGTATTGACCTGGCTCCCTTCTCATAGGGAGGGGTGCTCTGACTCCTCCTGGGAGGAGAAGCCAGGCCCCAGCATTAGCTGCCCCAGGAGCCTTGGAAGTGAAGCCCTGGTTGGTATACAATGAAGATGATAGAAAACAACAGCAAATTCCTTGTTGCCTTACCTGGCTCCCTCTATAGTCTTCCCTCACTCACACTCTGAACCCCACAAAGTCAGAAGGCCTGGTGGCAGAGTTTTGACTCCTTTTATTTATTTTTTGAGAAATCCAAAGATGCAGAGGAGGAAAGTTAGCTCAGGAGTATTTGAGCATGTGCGAGGAGGCAGGTTGGTAAAAAGCATCTATTAAATGTTGCCTATGTGCTTCCTGTGCTAAGCACTGGGGAGCCAATGCATTTTGTTAAAGGGCAACTCTATTCAAAAGGGGCTTATGTTCCAATGGGACACCTCCTAGAAGGGAGATGGATAACTAGAGGGAGCCTAGAGGGCACTAAAGCAAAAAGGGAAGCTCCCTCAAGGACTCCCCTCAGAGGAGAAGCCCCAGGGACAGGAGAAGTGCTGAGACATCATAGTTCAGGAGTCACATCTAGGAAGGAACTGGGTCAGGCCATTTGACCAAATTCCTCCACTAAGTCCAGTGGGTGGACAAAGCCTTGGTTTGCTTCTCTGTGGTAATGGAGGGTCTCATTAATGAAAGAATGAGAAGGAGTAATGGGCCCCCAGTGGGACCAGAGGTCAGGGGATCTTCTGCCCAGAGAAGCTCCCCAACTTGTGAGATGCTCTGAAAGCTCAAGTGGTTGACCCATCTGGATATCCACCTTTCATGGAAGCCCAGGCCTAGGCCAAGGATACAGACCTACATCCTAATGCAGGATCCTCTTTTATACCCAACTCATCCCCAATCACTTTCTTCCCTCCTCCACAGTCAACTCAGACCCCTTTCACAAAAGACTCGTTCAATTCTGGACTACCCAACAGGAACCCCACTCTGGCTCTGGCAGCCTAGAGGGGCCTGGGACTTCCATGGGATATAGGAGAGGCTGGAGAGGCTCCTGCACCAATGCTAACTCCTATGTTCCAGGATTGGACAAGAGGTCAATCATCTCTGAGGAGAAGCAGCAAAGATGACCATCAGAAGTGATCAAAATGGGTGGGCTTCCCTGGGGCCTTGGGACCATAGTAGTGGAAATGCCTGGTTCTCAGACAGTTCTCCTCCAATGCAGGCCTCCCCTGAACCACCTGAGGGGGAAACCTCCTGCAGATGCACTGTCCTCCCCATTCCCATGCTCAGGGTCCACATCAGAAGAGCTAAGGCTGGTGCCAATCTTGTCTGGAAGCCCAGGGAAAGTCCAGAAGAAGCAAACTGATATGGTGGGTCTCCCGGGGGTCCACTGAACAGATGCCCAGGGTCACGGGTTCTTCACCAGGGACTTCAACAACAGTAGAAATTACCTGTGGAGATCATTTATGGTTTCCTTGGGTCAACATTAATTCAGAAAATGCCTGCTGAACCCAGAGCCGGATGGTCCATAGCTGGAGTAACCCTACTGTTGAGGACCTGTGATCAAGTTGGGAAGAGTAAGCAAAGGGTCCAACCAAGGCCAGGAGTTTGAATTCTTCCCCCCACTGTATGTTTGTGGGTGAGGCAGGGTACCTCCTCAACTCTCGTGCATGGTCTGGAGAAGTTACTTCTCTTTTTGGCCTCCTCAGTCATTCATCCATCCACACATATTTTATGAGTCAGCAGCTGATGGACCTGGTTGACATTGGTCGAGGTGCTGAGATATGGAGACAAGAAGGAAACAGTTCCTACATTTAAGGAACTTTTGTTTTCTTGGGGAAAGACAACATTCACATCCCAGACAAGCTCAAGTCTAGAAGATGTGTGAAAATAAAGGTGAAGGAATATGTTTCCTGGTACCTCTGAGTCAGAGGGGACAGATACTCTTGGTATCTGGCAAAGAGGTGACCAGAGACAAAGATACACATGCTCATGCTAATCAGTGAGAAGCAGCTGAACCTCATAGACCCCAAATCCTCAAGCTTGGACAGTTCTACACTGGACCCTGGCAAAGGGCTGGGCAGGGAATGAGTGGTCACTCAAAATTCCACAAGTCTAGAAGTCTTCCCCAGTTTCCATGAAATGTAGGAATTGGATCAATCAATGGTGGGAGAAAATGGATATTAAGCAAGAAATTGCAGGTCACTTTTCCAGTCTCTTTCCTTCTTTCTGATCTCTCTACTATCAAGTCATTGCCAGATTTTAAAACATCTGCAGGAGACACTTCCCTCTCCTTGTAGTCAAACTCAAACTCTAATCCTGTCCCTGCCTATTACAGTATGTAGGACCTTGGCAGATGTGGTGGATAGCAAGGTGGGGTCAAACCCAATAGAATCAAGACCACTCAACTGGACTGAAGGACAGCTGAAGATTGACATTGAAAAGTCATAGTATCCCTTTTTAATATATTTTTATTTTTCTGATTAAATAGTTCTCAGTTACATTTTCATGTGGTTCAGGCTGCACTTCAGAGTGCTGTAGGCCATTTAGGCCCTGGGTAGTGGGTGGTATATTGGCTGCCATCTTGGATTGGCTCTTTCAGAGACACCATCTTGGATTGGCTATTTGAGGACCTTTCTGGACCTTCTATAATCACATCTTTTCCATTAGCTCTGGGGTTTCGGTTTGTGTGTTTAATGCTTTGTGTTTTGGTCAGAAGCCAGTCGTGGAGACATTTTTTGGATATGATGAAGAAGCGTCCTTAGAGTCAGATGGTTCTTCTATCTCCTATCAAACAGACAGAACAGACCAGACTCCCTGTACACCAGATGATGATTTGGAGGAGGTAATGGGTCTGAGTTCTTTTGGGATTGATTGGATTCAATGAGATTTTCTTTTCAGTCTTTGGAATTGTGACTCCCAATATTGAGTATTATTGATGTAACTGGAGGGCTCAGAAGAGTTCTCACTGAATTTAACCCCTAATGTGCTAAGTGGTTCCAGGCAAATTCTTTCTCTTCTCTAGGCCTCACTTTCCATTCTTGAAAAAGGAGGAATTAGATTTGATAATCTCTGAGATCCTTCCCATCACTACTATTTTAGGATTTTGAGTAAGGAGAGTTGTTAAAATTTGATTTATTTACTTAAATATAATGACCATTCATTTCTATCCCCTCACTATTAATTATTAGAGTAGTAAAGCATTTCAGAGAAAGAGAAGGGAGTTAGGGAGACTTGAGTTCAGATCCAGCTTCAGACATTTTCTAGCTGCATAATCCTGGGCAAGGCATCTAACCTCTGACTGTCTCACTTTGTTCAACTATAAAATGGGTAAAATCTATCTCCAAGAATTATTATGAGGCTCAAATTACCCACTATCTCTGAAGCATTTGGTATAGGACCTGGTGCTTATGACTTTCCTTTCTCCTCAATTAGGAGAATATGGTGAAAGACTAGATCTCCGATTCAGGTGCATCTGCAGGTTTTAACTGCTGTTTACATGCAAATCCAATGGCACAGGAAGGTGTTAGGAAGTGATGGCAAAGTGATGTTGCCTCATTTTTAAGTTTTTGTCACCATTTCTTTGCTGTTCTCTGTACCCAAGACCTTAGGGAGAACACAAACACAGAGCCATAGGAAAATGGACCAAGGCAGCACCTATCACAGCAAACTCTGCTAGAGAGAAGTCTATTCTCTTCTTACTCCTGTCAAAAAAAATCCTAATTTCCACTGTCAGAATAAATAGGGATTGACTCCAGGTTCATTAGCCAAGTTTCCTTTTTAAAAATTATTTCTTTATTTGTCCAACTTCATGCAGTATTAGTTTTTGATAATCATTTTTTTACAAGATTTTGAATTTTATATTTTTCTCTCCCTCCCTTCCCTCCCCTCTCTCCCTGACAGAAAGAGATCTAATATAAGCTGTCCATATATAGCCATGCTAAACATAGATTCATATTGATCATGTTGGAACCTAACATGTTGTAATCATGTTTCAAGCCAAATGAAAAGAAACATTAGAGAGAAAAAAATGACAATACATATGCTGACTTTTAAAAATTGAAGATAGAGGTGGCTAGGTGATGCAGTGGATAGAGCACTAGCCTTGGAGTCAGGAGTACCTGGGTTCAAATCCAGTCTTAGACACTTAATAATTACCTAGCTGTGTGGCCTTGGGCAAGCCACTTAACCCTATTGCCTTGCAAAAACTAAAAAAAAAATAAACTGAAGATAGTCTACATTTGGTCTATTTTAGTTTACATTGAAATTCTACAGCTCCTTCTCTGGATATGGATGGTGTTTAACATCACAAGTCTTTTAGAATTGTCTTTGCTTTGTGTCCTGCTAAAATGCACAAGTCCATCATAGTTGATCATCACTCAATGTTGCTTTTAGTGTGTTCAATGTTCTTCTGGTTCTTAACAGAGTATTCTTTTTTTGTTTTAACAAGGCAGTGTGATTCAGTGACTTGCCCAAGGTCACACAGCTAGATAATTATTGAATGACTGAGACCGGATTTGGACTTAGGTTCTCCTGACTGCAGGGTCTGTACTTTATTCACTGCACCACCTAGCTGCCCCCAGAAACAAAATGGAGCCCACTGAATACATCATCATTTCTAAAATTAAAAATTTACTTATCAAATTGGTCATTTTTTTAATGTTTTCTTAAGCAAGTGAGAAATAGCTGAGCACCTATATCTCTAATCCTTTTTGTCTCTGTCTCTCTCTCTGTGTCTTTATCTCATCTCTGTCTCTGTCTCTCTCTGTTCTGTCTATCTCTGTCTCTGTCTCTCTAGGGTATGGCCAAAGAAGAAACAGAGCTGAGATTTCGTCAGCTGACCATGGAATACCAGGCTTTGCAACGTGCGTACGCCTTATTGCAAGAACAAGTGGGAGGAACGTTGGATGCAGAGCGAGAAGTTAAGGTCTAAATGACTTCAATTTCATGAAGATAAAGCTCATGGCTCCATTGACCCCATTCTTCCTCTCCCTGACCTGGCACTCTTGAAGATAATCTATTGGCAGAAGAAAAGTGGAGACAGGGAGGGAGGCAAGAAGGGAGAGAAAGGGAAGAGGGAGAGGGAAGGAGAAAAGACAGACAGACTGAAAGGGAGAGAAAAGCAGGGGAAAAGAAAGGAAAGAGAGGGAAGGAGGGAGAGAGTTAGAAGAAAGAGGGGAAGAGGGAAGGAGACAGTGAGGACTTAGCCTTTTCCTAGAACTTTTGCGCCCCTTCATTATTTTTAATATCTAGTGATATTCCCTTAGATCGTTCATAAATAAATGCCTCTAAGTTCATACATGGGACTCTTCTCCTGGGTAGGTTCACTCATGTAAATTGAGGCCTTCCCAAATAGCCATCTTGCTCTCCCTTGAAGGACTCAGCTGATTCAAAAGCACCCCAACCTTGTATCTAATACATATTATAAATCTGAATGTTTAGAATATTCAGCTGAGAATCTCCAGGAAAACGTTGAGACTTGCCTCTCAAAAATCTACTCACCATACTCCTCAGAAGATATCATGTAACTTCTCCAACTCCATTGTTCCTAGGTTGGAGGCAATAATCAGATTCTGAATAATATTTTCAACTCTCTGCTCCCAATCCCTTGCCCCTGGCTAGTCGCTCCTCCTGTTCTCTCTTTCCTATCATGGAGACTTTTATTTGCAAGCATGGTTAATGTGTCCAGTGATCTCTTCCCTCAGCTTTCTCCCCTGGACAGGATTCTCAGTTGTTTCTTGCCCACCTTTCAGGAGCCCTCCTGTCTGACACCTGCCTTGCTGTCCTCTGCCTCATCATCAATGACTGCCTGTAGCTTGTTCCCCTCATCCTCCTGATATGCCATCCCACTGTCTCCCAAGTATCTATATAGCCATGTAAGCTTGAAAACAAAGGGGCCCTAAACATTTATCGATAACTCTTTTTATAGCTTAGAAAACATTTTTAGGAGAGTTACACAAAGGATTCTTGGATACATGAAACAGCACCCACCACATGTCCATAAATTATACTCCAAAGAAGGTCTGTCTCACATCTGGAAGTGTGAATGCAAGCTGTGCAAACTGCTACTGACCAAAGCAGATGCTGTTGTTTTGGAAGAGTCCGTAAGCTGCATTTGTGAGGTTCCATTCCTAGTACAATGAATCACATGCTTTGAAAACAATCACCAATTATAGCATCACCTTCTGGTGATGCTATAATAACTTGGCTGTGGGTAGAGAATGAGGTGGTGTATTTGAATAAGTGAGCACCCCAGAATTAGAGGGCATCTCTGTAATTACCTAGCTCAACCCAGACCTAAGCAATAATCCTTCCATGACTTATCCAAGGAGTTTTGCTTAAAGACTCCAGGAAAGGGAAATCCACAATTCCAGGCAATCTCTTTCACTTTTGGACAGTTCTTGTTGGCAGGAAGTTTTTCCTTACCTTCAGCCTACCCTGATCTCTTCACAATTCCCACCCATTTCTCCTTGTTTTGCCCTGAGAAGGCTTAGCAGGAGAGGGTCGATTACTTTTTCCACCAGTAGCCCTTTAAATAGGTGCCCTGGGCATGATGCCCAACCTGAACGTTTTCTGAACATCTCTATTACTTAGTGCTCATGTGGCTTCTTCTTGAGACCCTTGACCATTCCTGAAGCCATCTTTTAGAAACTCTCCAGCTCATCAAAAAGAATCAAACACAATATCCTCTATGTTAACTGGACAACCCAAAGGGTCCATAGTTTCCTGTGAATACTTCCTCTCTTAATGAGGACTAAGAGCACTGGCATTTCTTCAGTGACTGTCATAATGTGACTTCATCTTGATCCCACTGATCACCAAAATCTGTCGGTCTCTTTTCTTCAGAAGTGCTGGCTATAAAGTCATACCTCCCCCATCTTACACTTGCAAATTGATTTTTTAGAACCTAAGCACAAAACATTATAAAGTGAATATTGTGTAAAATGAACATTTTAGATGAAATTTCATTTGATGATATTTGATCCCAAGATCTACCAAGTGAATTTTGAATCCCAATATGGTAACTGTCCTTCCCAACTTTCTGTCATCTGCAGATTTGATAAATGTGCACTTAACACTTTGAGTCAAGTTCATGAAAATAATATTGAACAAGCTAAACCAACAGTTCTCTGGACATTTCCACGCAAGTTGGTTTTGAACCAAATTGTTGGGGGGCCATTGTTCTCCACATATACTGAATTAATTTCAACATCCTACTCCCTTCTATCCCACATCTTTCTATCTTTCCCATTTAAAAAAAACTCAGCATAAGCTGCATTCCTAACAAAGGCTTTGCTAAAAATCCAAGTAAACTTAGCACCAGTACCCCAATCTGAAAGCTTAGTCACCCTGTCAAAAATCTCTCCCTTTAATGATAGACTGGCATGAGCTATTATTATCGATGAAACTCTGAAGACACTTTGTCATCATTGCTCCCTTTTCTATAGAGTCATCCATTCCTTTAATGATATTATATATCCTAATATCTATTATGAATCAAAATCAATCTCACTGGTGTAAGAGTTTGCAGATTCCATTTTATTACCTTTTCTGCGAAAAACCATGGTGAAAGCATAGAAGGCAAAAACTAAAAAACTTCTAGGAAGTAGGTAAGACCATTTCTAAAGAGGAGAGACCACCAGGCAGTAACTTCTAGGTCTGAACACAAATCATTGCAACTCAGTTTTCAACCTGATTCATTTCTAAAAGCAAAGTTATGCCTGGACTTCTGCCTTCTGTTCCTCACCCATAGGGGCACTCCAGTTCTGGGTATCTGGTTCTTAACTTTCTCCAGCAAAGAATGTATCCTATGTTCTTTTCCCAGGATATGCCAATGACAAAATGGACCTGCTAAAACCAATACACCAGCCAACTTGTCTCCCTGGCTCCCCACTGATAAACTAATTGATTCTAAGGCATCAATGTCCAATAATAGTTAAGTGGCCTAGTGGCAAATCTTTCTGTCTCCATTTTTATTTTTTCACTGATGTTGATGATTCAAGCATCACTGAACAGAACTTTGTGGTTACATTTGTTCAGAGCTCTCTGTGATTGCATTTATTCAGAACTCTCTGTGGTTGCATTTATTTAGAACTCTGTTGTGGCATTTTTTCAGAACTCTCTGAGGATGCATTTATCAAGAATCACTGTTTACCTAGCCATGTGGCCTTGGGCAAGCCACTTAACCCCAGTGCCTTAAAAAAAATCTAAAAAAAAAAGAATCACTGTGTGATCTTAATATTTTTAAAAGTGACTTCTGGTTGAAGGAAAATGTTAAAGGTAGCAGTTGGTTCCAATGAATCACATGCTTTGAAAACAATTACCAAATAATAAACACAAATGTGTAGTCATTAGGCAATCCATAAACATTTATTAATCACCTACGGTATACCAAGGATTGTCTTAAGGGCTGGGAATGAGAGTATAATCTAATGAGGAAAACTACCCCCAGAAAAGGGGATTGCAGGCACAGGATAGGATGGCTAAGGCCTAAAGCAGTGTTGCTGTTGGGGAGTGAAGAGAAGACTGTACTGGAGCCCATTATGAAATAAAGGCTCTAGAGCTCTTGGCTTTGCCCTTAGTTAGAGGGGGCAAGAATGCTGATGAGGTGAGAGGATGAAGACCATCTTGGAGGAAAATGAGAGAGATGCAGTCATTTGTATGACTGTGGAGATTTGTTCAGCTATACAACGTCTTTGGGAAAGTCATCCTTTTTCCTTCTCAGTCCTTCATCGAGGGTGCCTCAGCAAGTATGTGGTGGAGACTTCTTAGAGAGATTTTAGTGATTTTGGTTTTTTTAAGTTTTTTTGCAAGGCAGTGGGTTTAAGTGGCTTGCCCAAGGCCACACAGCTAGGTAATTATTAAGTGTCTGAGGCTGGATTTGAACTCAGGTCCTCCTGACTCCAGGGCTGGGGCTCTATCCACTGTGCCACCTAGCAACCCCTTAAACCTGGGAAGTTTTTATCATCATAATATATCATGACAATGACACTGTATACATGTATTCTTTATCTCTCTGTCTTCCATTACTCACCTGTCACTGGGATGGTCTTGCCTCTGCACTCCCACTGCCAACTTTTGTATTCTCATATAACAGCACAATTTGCATCATCCAGGAGAAGCCCCGGTGGCAACAAGGCTTCTCTGAGACTTAGGCATTCCACTGGAATTTGGTGCTGCCTCCTAAAGAGAGACAAGAGGGGGAGATTTTAGAGAAAGCTGCCCAAGCATGCTGGCTACTCATTATCAACTATTAATGATGATTTTGAATCACTATAATTTGGAAAGTAGAGATGAAGAAGTTTGGAGCAGGGATGACTTTTAGCAAACTGAGAAACTCATAGCATCTCTCCAACCTCCCTGAGATGTGGCACTGTCTTCACAGTGGGGCATAGGCCCCTCCCAAGAAGATGACCCCTGAGATCTTTCCCACCCCCTTCCCACAGAATCCATGAGTACTTAAGCTTCTCCTTCCTCATCAAAAATCCCATTCCCTCCATGCCAGGGTATGAGTTATCAGACAAGGTGATATGGTGGAATGGATAGAGTGCTACCCCAGAAGATGGGTAGACCTGGGTTCAAATCCCACTCACCCTAATTACTATCTGAGTGGTCAAGGAAATTTGCTTCATCCACTAGATCAGTTTGTCCAACCGAGCAAAATATTGCCTATTTTATAGTTATTATAAATTGCTTTGAAACCCTTTAAGACACTGTACAAATGGGAGGTGGAATCATCATTGCTTAAAGAAAGGCTCAAATCAGTTAGCACTAAGGTTGGAATAACTAAGTCTTTACTTCTCTCTGGGGTGGTTAACCCAATGGGAATCAAGGTGAAATTTAGCAAAAGAGATCAAGGGAGCCATGACTCACTGGACTTGCTTTGGTCCCCATGAGAGCTTGGTAAATGAATGGTGACCATGGGGAGGCCTTGTAGTTACTTTATGGGCAGTTTCAGAGGATTCCATGTGCTTGTGATGTAAATAACTAATTTAATTTGGAATAGAGCCTTTAAGATTCATAGCTGGCACCTTGGTGCCCACCCTGGCACAATAGCTGCTCAATCAGTATCCCTTGCCTGCTTGGTGCTTTGACAAATAATGCAAGGCAATTCACCAAAGATTCAGCTCCCTCTCTGCAGGGTCAACTCTTTCCAACTCTATGATCCATGTATTTATTTTGCTCAGTGGTCATTTATTTCAGGTCACTTTTCTCAAGTCAAACCTCCAGGTTAATTATCATATCTTGCTTCATTTGAAAACAAGCAGCTTGATTTTCCCCAATAAAATATGCCAGTATGATTGGACACTGAAATTCTGGGCTGCCCTTAGGTTTACTTCAGTTGGCTTAGGTCCTGAGAGGAAGTTTGATGTCTCTCTTCTCCCATCCAACAGACTCGTGAGCAGCTACAGGCCGAAGTTGAGCGTTCCCAAGCACGAATAGATGATCTGGAGAAAGCCCTGGCTGAACAAGGACAGGTAGGACAGACCCCATGAAGGAACAGGCCCAGTAGCCCCTGTTTCACATGGAGCCTGGGGAACTGGCCGCTTCAACAAGGAGCACTTTGGCAGAGGAGGAAGGCTCCTCACCTCTGGGAAGTCACTCCTTAACTGTTTGTTCAGTAAGACTTTCCCTTAGCATATGGGCTGGCATCATGCAGCTCAAAAATGGGCTACCTTCCAGATGTTGGTATGTAGAAGGTGGTACACTCATTACTTGGAACATAGTGTTCCACAGAAACTTATGCTCACTGTGGTGGTCCAGGCCCAGGGTAACCACTAGGGAAAAGGGAGGCTAGGAAGCCTTCAGGAGAAGGTGGAAGCAATGGGCAGAGTGCCCACAGTGAGGAAGTTCCAATAACATTCATATGCAGCAGGGCAAACAGCAGCACCCAAGGGAATTCACTATGGGAACAGGGCTTCTCTAAAGTTTGTGGTCATCTCTCTAGAGGAGGTGGATGCCAGAAACACATCTCCCCCAAGGACACCCCACCCCAGTCACTCCTGACCTCTGCTCTCACCACCTAGGCATGTTGGATTCCTTCTTCAGTTTTTTCCTCTTCTAATGAGGCAACTGATCTCAAAGGTCCTTTCCAGTTCCACCCTTTCAAAGTGAATTTCCAAAGCCATCCAAAACTGCTGTAGTTCTGCTTTGTTCATAAATTACAGGATTTTCTTTGATGTGGGCACAACCACATTGGGTGGTTCTTTACTCCCATGACCAAGTTCCTACTCTTAAACAACCAGTTCCTTAGCCTGGCATTAACACAATTAACCCCAGTCTCCCTTTCCAGAACCATTTTTATTCTAGCCCAACTACTTGTTAAACCTTCTTCTGTTCCCAAGCCCTGTCACCTCCTACAGAAAATCGCTCCTGATTTCTTCTCCTGCCATAAATCACATTCATTTACCAGTTCCCTTGTCGAAGCTCTCTGCAGAATATTAGCTTCTCTGAGAGGAGGCAATCTCACTTTGTTCTGTCCACCAGGGCTGACAGATATTTTAGAAGAGAACTGAATTTCTGAGCATCACTGTGGAGCTGTCCGGGGTGCTGAAGCCATAACTTTTGTTTTTTTAGGGTTTTGGGGGAGGCAAAGGGGTTAAGTGACTTGCCTGAGGTCACACAGTTAGGTAATTCATAAATTGCTGAGGCTGAATTTGAATTCAGGTCCTCTTGACGTCAGGGCCAAGGCTCTATCCACTGAGCCACCTAGCTGCAACAGCCATAAACTCTTTTTTTTAGGTGTTTTGCAAGGCAAATGGAGTTAAGTGGCTTGCCCAAGGCCACACAGCTAGGTAATTATTAAATGTCTGAGACAGGATCTGACTCCAAGGCCGGTGCTTTATCCACTGCGCCACCTAGCCACCCCAGCCATAAACTCTTGATGAAGCTCAAGGGCACAGTTTCATGTTCTACCTTATTCCTAATCCTCTGAGGAGGGCAACTAGGTGGCACAGTAGATTTGACTCTTCCTAGCTGTGTGACTTTGGGCAAGTCACTTAACCCTGACCTTGCTTCCAGGGCCATCTCCAGTCTTCCTAATTCATATCTGGCCACTGGACCCAGATGGCTCTGGAGCAGAAAGTGAGGCTGGTGACCTACTTTAGCCCTCCTAATCAAATCCAATTTATATGCTTATCGTGACATGGCCTCCCTGATATCATGATCTTCTTCAAGAATGAAGGACAAACATTATTATTAGTCCTCTGAGAAGGAATGTCTTCCCACAGCCTGTTGTGTTGTCAGCATCAGTAAGGTTACTTTCACAAATCCTTTCCTTGGGATGTCTCTGAAGACATTTGGCTGCCACACCTCGGCCCACTCAGGGTTCTATTTATTCTACCTACAGTTTATCCTTGTTTTTCAACAACTTGCTTCTCAAAGAGCTGCAAGCTTAGAGAAGCCCATGCAGCCACCCTTCTGGGTTCTTGATGACAATTTTCCATAAGCCCAATCTCTGAGAAGTCATTCCCTTAGCCTTCCCCTAACATAAGGACCGGGCATGACGCAGCTCAAAACAGGCTACCTTCCAGATGTGGGTTTGAAGAGGGTGATGCATTACTTGAAACACATTATTCCACAGAAACTATGCTCATCATTGTATTGGGTCCAGGTCCAGCAGAAGAAAGAGTGACTCAGGAGGAGGTAGTTCCATGAGACCCATCAGATCCCTCCTGCTTCAGTGCTCCTAGAACACTAGCATGTCATTGGTTGAATGCTTCTCTTTCCCTACCTTCCACCACCACCACCACCATGCAGCTTCTGATGCCTCAATGTACCATCCATAAATTTCAGGAGCCACCAAAGATCCTATCCCTGGCAGTTTGTCCTTGGTCAGACTGGTGCTGAGTTGACAAAAACATAGTCCATCACTGGGCAGAGCTTAGTGCTGGAATCCAGTCAGTCTTCAAGAGTCCAGGTCCACTTCCCTGAGAGAATGGGCCCTCAAGGAGGTGATAAAGGGATGATTGAGTCAAGTGACCACTTTTCTTTGAATTTTTGTTTCCAATTCTAAAGTTAGTTTTCTATCCTTGACAAAACAATTTTGTTCATTTGAACATAGCTACAATCTGTTTCCTGTCTTTTACTCAAGTTTTCTTCTAAGAACTCTCATTAAGTTCTCAGTCCCTCTTAAATCCCACCATCAGTTGCCATCTGCTCACCATCTGGTGAGCAATTTATCTAATGCTTTAGAGATGACAGAGATATCACATCACTTGTCTGATCATAGCTTGCTTGTGAGGTAGACAGAGAAGATATCATCATCCCCATTTTACAGATGAAGAAATAGAGGTTTTGGCAGAGTAAGATGCATCCAAAGGTGCTTAGATAAATATTGATAGAACTGAGATTAGAGATCAAAGCTTTTGCTTCCTCCTTGATCTGAGACTTTTGCAGTGTTAAGTGACAGGATTCTAGAAACTGATGGGGAAGATACCTCAGTCGTTCAATCCACCCCAATTCCCTGTCCCTTGAAAAAGATGAAACTAAAGCCCAAACACCTCCCCCCTTACTCAACCCCTCAGGAATAGAGGCAACAAATAGCAGAATGCAATTAAAACTGAGGCTACAGAGTCAAGAGAAGAAAGGAGCTCCAGTGGTATGGGGAGTCCACCCTCTCCCAAGGCCGCCCCCTGAGCCCTACAGATTTTTAAAGGGACTGCTGATAATTTTCCAAAATCAACTTTTTTTCCCAGACTGAACATCCCACAATCATTTTTTTATCCTAAAATTCTTTAGACTTCTAGCCTTTCATATCTTGACTGCCCTTCTCCACCTATTGGTGTGTTTCCTAATATACATAATGTTCGGAAATGGGCACAATTTTCTAGCTGGGTTAAGACCCATCCAGGGTACAGCAAGGGTTTATCTCCTGAGTTCCAGATTCTCAGTCTCTTTTCATGTCTTCCATGATGGCATTAGATCTCGTGGCTACCAATTTATACTGTTGACTCATTTTAAGTATATAGGTCACTGAAACTTTTGTCTAATGGTCCTCCCTTCTGTTATACTTGGGATAAAGGATTATTTTTAAATAACTGACTGCAGAATATAGCATATATATTCATTAAATTTATTCTTATTTGGGTCAGCTAGGTGGCACAGTGAATAGCGCACCGGCCCTGGAGTCAGAAGTACCTGAGTTCAATCCAGCCTCAGACACTTAATAATTACGTAGCTGTGCAGCCTTGGGCAAGCCTCTTAACCCTATTTGCCTTGCAACAACCTAAAATAATTATTCTTATTTAATCCAAGAAACAATTGTTCAATTCAGGGTAATACTCTATCTAGTTGGTCTCTTTTGGATCCTTACTCTGTCATCCATTGTTAGCTATGCTTCCCAGCTCTGGATTAACTGAGAACTGGATTTATATATTTTCTCTGATTTAAGACCCAGAATTAAGCAGAGATCTGGGTTCTCCACAGAAGACTTCCTTCAAATTTTATGTTGAACCATTCCTATGTGTTGAGTATACCTATTCAACTTGTGCTAAGTTCAGCTAAGCAAGTTGTCATTTAATTTTTTATGCACCTCCATCTTTCCCACAATGTGGTATGAAAATCCATGCTGCCTATTTTGCTAAAATCTCAATTTAACTGCCTAGTATCTCTGTCCCCCCAAAAAGGATCCAGTATGAGTCTCGTAGCCAGAATCCTTTTTTTTTTTAGTTTTTGCAAGGCAATAGGGTTAAGTGACTTGCCCAAGGCCACACAGCTAGGTAATTATCAAGTGTCTGAGGCAGGATTTGAACTCAGGTCCTCCTGGCTCCAGGGCCGGTGCTCTATCCACTGCACCACCTAGCGGCCCCCAGAATCTTTTCTTGAGGAGATCATGTTGGTTTTTTACAAGCAGCACTTTATTCTCCATCTGTCTTTTCATTTTAGAGCCCACTTTTAGATTTTTAAGTTAATAGAATTTTGATAGGAATCAAAATGAAGGCCACTGGCCTATAGAAAGCAGTTACCATTCTCCTCTCCTTTTGGAAAATGATCAGATTTGAACTTGTTTTGCCAGCAGCTTCTCTGTTCTGTATGGGCTCTCAGATGTTCCTAACAGGTGCTATAGTACCTAAGCATGTGGCTCATCTGCACCAGGTCCCTCACACTCAAGGGGCTCAAGGGAGATAACATGTTTGTCAAGGGAATTTCAAGCTCAAGTGCTAATTATGCCTAGAACTTTACTTTATCATTGCTATCAAGGGCTCCTTATTCTCTTTCATTATCTCGGTAGCCAGTCTCTATTATTCCCTTTAATTCTGACTCTTCTTTCCTATAGATCATTCTTCTAAGAAGGGGAAAATGGAAGCAAAATAAACCTGGAGCTTCTCCCCATTGTTAGCAATCACCATTTCATTCACCCAAGCACCTCTCTGCCCCTCCCCCAAATGAAGTGTGATTTGTCTTTAGCTCATTTGCTACAATTTCTATAGTACTTTAAGAATTGCAAAATTCTTTACCAATATTATCACTGGATCCTCATTACAGCCCTGGGAGGGAGGAGCCAGTGTTATTCCCAGTTGATAGATGAGAAAACTAAGGCATAAAGGTTAATTGACTGATAGCTAATAAATGACTTAGGTGACATTTGGGCTTGGATCATCTTCCCTCTAGACCAGCACTTTCTCCATTGTGGCACCACCTGGTTGGAATTAGATAAGCTAAACCTGGCTTACCCTGATCTCTACATTCTTCAGTCTTTCCCTGAAAGTTGAGTTCACTACTTGGGAGTTGTTAGGGTCCTCACTGGAGAATTTCCTTTTAGGGGAATCCCCTTCAAAAATGCCCTGCCTTCTTTCTCAGAGTTTGGTGAAGACAGCAGATCTACAGTCTCTTGGTGAAGGCCTTCTCAGCTCAGGAGAACCATCGCTATGTCCACTTTGCCAGTTTCAGCTAGAGACCCTACCATTTTAGGGCTAGCAAAGCCCTTGCCTGTGACTGGCTGCTGCAACACTGCCACCATGTGGATATCAGTACAGGAATTATTTAGGGAAGATGTTGATGCTTCTTCATGAAGAATTGACAGTCGCCTATAAAACCGAGCACCCAAGTATTTTAGTCACTAATTGAACCTATAATTTCTGCATGCTTCATAGACAGTTACCAAAGAATACAAGAAAATAATTTGCTTTCCAATGATCACAAGTGGAATTCCTAAGAATGAGGTGAAGTTTTGAAACAATCTCAGAGATGTTACATCATACTGTTATGGAAGAGGGGAAAAAGGCTAAAGTGCTTGAGGAATTGACCAGAGAAGTGTTCAAGATGATATTAGATTAATTTGAGTAAACAACACATTTTTTTTTCTTAAATGTGCTTTAGGAGCTGACAAAACCACAAATTATTCCACAATTTTCCTCAAGTGAATCAGAAGCAAAACTGTTAGCATCCAAAGTCAACCAGTCTAATAAATATTAAGTCCCTAGTATATGCTAAATGCTTGGGGTATAAAATGAAGCCAAAAGATAGTCTCTGACCATCTAGAGCTCACAGTTTAATGGAGGATATAAGAAACAAGGGAATATATACCAAAGAGACTATATAGAGAATAAATAAGAAATAATGAATAGAGAGAAAACATAGACATAAAGAGGGATCAGGAAAACTTCCTGTAGCAGGGAGGCTGTGCTTAGCAGGAGGTAAAGGCACAAGCTTTTATCTCTTAGGGTTTTGATGTGAATGTGTTGGTTCATTCACATATATTTTACCTTCTAACCATTGTAAGGAAGGGAAAAGTATATCAGTTAGACGAAGCTTGTGGGTGAAGATCTTAGCAAAAGAAAGATTCCAATGTGTTCTTTGGCACCTTCTGTCCTGGTCAGGGACACACTGAATTCTCATACAACTCTCTGAGGAGCTCTGAATCCTGAAAAACACATTCTTTTTGTGTCTGACATTGATCAGAGTGAGACATTCATCTCTTCCTTCCTCAGTGGACTTGACAGAGAAGATATCCCCTGTGACAAACTCCAAGGTCTAAAAATGGCCCTTCCCAGAGCCTAATCCTAAGCCGCATGACCATTAGGTCAATCTCTCACCTTGTTGCCTTCCAGAGTTGTCAGTTTTTTGGAAAAAGATCCAAGGTCCTGCCTGTTCTATGTCCACTAATAAGACATTAATGGGACATAATGGCTGTCAGTTTGGGGTGTCATTCCCTAGCTGGGAGCTGTCATTCCTCCCATGGGGCTAGGCAGCTATTTCAGAAGCAGGGCAGAGGTTAAATTGCTTCATTGCTAGATTTGATTTCCCTCCTGCAATGTGACTTGACCTCCTCTAAGATCCTTTTTCTAACTCATAATCAACTCTTGTTTTTAAGGACATGAAATGGATAGAAGAGAAGCAGGCTCTCTATCGCAGAAACCAAGAACTTGTTGAAAAGGTACCGTGGACCTTCATTCACTTTGTCACTCATTCATCTCTTTATTCATTCATTCATTCATTCATTCATTCATTCATTCATTCTTTCATTCATCTAGCTTTGGGACAGCTAGATGGCACAATAGAGTGCCAGCCCTGAAGTCAGGAGGACATGAGTTCAAATCTGACCTCAGACACTTACTGTGTGACCTTGACCTAGTCACTTAACCCTGAAGCCTTGTATCCAAAGCTATCTCCAGTCATCCTGATTCATATCTGACCACTGGACTCAGATAGCTCCAGAGGAGAAAGTGAGGCTGATGATTTAGCAAAATACCCCCTTCACTCAAATCCAATTCACATGCATGTCAAGGCATCACCTCACTAATGTCATGGTTTTCTTCAAGAATGAAGGAAAAACCACCATCACCATCACCATCACCATCACCATCACCATCACCACCCACCATCATCATCATCATCATCATCACTATCATCATCATCAAGCATTGACTGAGTGCCTAAATGGGTTTACCTTTGGGGCAAGTTAGAAATGATACATCAGGGCTCATGGGAAGAGGATATATGCCATCCCCCACTGTACCATGGAAGAACAACTTCCTAGAGACTTCATTCTAGACATGACTCATCTGGAATTCCTTTTGGGAGGTAGCAATAGTACACAGGCAAGAGTGGAAGGACTCAGAGGACCTGAGTTCAAATCCTATCTCTGTCACTTATCAATGGGGGACCCTGAACAGGTCAGTCCCCTCTGGGCTTTGGTTTACTTCTAACCCAAATGAGGAAGTTATGCTAGATGACCTCTCAAGTCTCTTCCAACTCTCCATCTATAATTACAGTCTTTTGGCATCTAGTCTGAAAATCTTTCTGTCTACCCACCTCTTTGCTCAGTTTAATTTTAAGCTCCTTGATGGCAAAACCTTAGTCTTTTGTCTGCATGATCTTAGGCATCTAGGATTTAGACATCTTTATTTTAACAGGGAAAAAATCATGGAAACAGTGAATTTTTCTATGTTTCATCATTTTCAGCTGTGTCTTACTCTTCTTGAAGCTATTTGGAGTTTTCTTGATAAAAATTCTGGATTAGTTTACCATTTCTTTCTTCAGGTCATGTTTAGATAAGGAAACCAAGGCAGAAAGTGTTAAATGATTAACCCAAGGTTGCACAGCTAGTCAGTGTCTGAGGTATTTGAACTTAGATCTTCCTGTCTCTGGGTCTGGCATGCTATATTCTGTGCCATGCAATTGTCCCTAAGTGAATCCATCTACTCCTTAACTTATTCATTTAAAAGCAGAATCTTTTCTTGACAAAGAGAGCTATCCAAAAATGGAATGTACTGTCTCAGGTGCGAGTGGACTTCCCCTCCTTGGAGATTTTCAGCTAGATGTTAGAAGTACATGTCAGGCATATTTAATGGGGATACCTTTCATGTCCAGGCTGTTTTCAACACAGCTGAGGTCTCTCCTAGGCCTCAAGCTCCATGGTTTGGGGAATCACCCCTTGGTTGATTCTTGACCAAACACATCTTTGATAACTGGCAGACTCCTTAGGGGACCCTTGGCATTCTGAAAAATCTGTCTGGTCTTTGGAATCTCTTAACATGTTTCTAGGAAGCAGAATAGTCAAACCTTCTAATTAACCGGAGATCTACCAAAATGATATGTTGTCAGCTGAAATAGTCCTTTCTGAACACTTGCTCAGAGTCATAACTAGGACAGAGCAACAGGGACTGTGCTCCAGGGGGATGAAATGTGGAGTTCTAGCAGGGTTTGCAAGACTTTCAGCTATGTAGAAATAACAGCTCAAAGTATCTCATTGATAGGAATGAGGCATTAAATAGGAATCCATGGTGGTTGCTTGTCAGATGCAGGTCTTGCCAGGTCACTATCTCCCTCATCCTCTCAGTTGCTTTTGGAGGCCCATTTCATATCTCCTGCCTGGCACACATTTGACACTCTTTATTTCTTGCACATAAGTCACTAATTGTGTCCTCCTTAGTAGCTACCTTTGAACTCCTCCTCTACCTCACATCCCCAGACTGGTCACCAGACAAGGACGGCTTCTTGAAGATGATTTCTTGGTCAGGAGGACTAGGAGATAGGTTTTATATTGGTGAAGGCTAACTCTCCCTGCCAAGGAAAACACGAATTCTTGGTGTGCCAGCCAAACAAAAGGTTGTCAGGCCTTGGGTATGGCCTGGCACTTTGGAAGGAGGTTCTTAATTATTTTATTAATTAATTATCTAAATCTAAATAGTCTCCACAAGCAATGTACATGATTGAGAATCACTACAGACTTCCCTAATGGGGGCAAAATAGGTCCAGTTTTCTTTGGTTGCTCACCCTATTAGACTGAAAATTGGTGATCTGCAGGGGTGTTTTCCACAGTCAGGCCAAGAAGTCACTCAGGTTTATCAGGTTGGTCTCTGTGTTTAGGTCCTTCTCAAGTTCTCAGTTAACTTCCTCCTCTCTCTGCTCCCCAGATTCTTCCTCTTCTTTCTCCTCAGGTTCCTTAGCTTTGAGGACTTGGGGATGGACTTTTGTAGTGCTATAAAAAATAAAGCCCCTGAGTTACATCCAGACAATGATTTGTTTCGTAAGGCATGTGACAGCAGAAATAAATCGGATTCAAGGCTATTGGATAGTACAAGGACCCAGAGGCTCATGGCTTTTTGACTTTTATACCTTTTTAGCTAGCAAAAAGCATCAACCATGCTGGGATTATAGCATGGCATATGCTGATTTCTCATGAGCGAATGGTTTTACAGTAAACATTGGAGGGATACAAAACTCAAATTAGAGTCACAAAATGGAATCCAATCCCTTTGGTCTAAAAGTAGTCAATCTCCATCATGTTTCTCATCACTCACCTCTACCTTTCTGATTTTCACAAAAGGCTGGGGCTGGAGGGGGGTCTCTGCTTTGCTGCTTTATTGAAACAAAGAGCAGATTGTTTTAGGAACAGGCTCATGGGACTCCTCTGGATGAACAGTATTGATTTGGGGTTTGTTGATTGTTGGTGACCTTAATCCAAGAGGTCAGGAAGCAATGACTAACAATGATTGACACCTTCTCCAGGACTCTAGAAATGACAATGATTACCATGCTTTGCCATACCTGGTGACCTGGAAGACCCAAGCCAGGCCTAAGAGGTCACTGGGAGGACCAGCCTCGCGTCCTCTAAGGAGACCAGAACTAACCTCAGAAGTGCCTCAAAATGCAGGCCAAGGGTTCCACTCTGTTCTCCTTTTTAGATAAAACAAATGGAAACAGAAGAAGCACGACTAAAACATGATGTTCAGGATGTAAAAGACCAAAATGAACTCCTGGAATTTCGGATCTTGGAGCTGGAGGTCAGTGTCTGGGCCATGGAAGAAGCTGTCTGGGCTGCCAAGGTCACACGAGGGGTGGGGGTGGGGGGAGTATCCTCTTAAGATCAGAGCTCCAAGATGGGAAAAGACTCTTCACAGGTCTACTGAGTGGACTTCCATGGCCAGCCCGGCTTGGCAGGGCTAATGGTAAGCCCCAGCCTACTCTGAGGAAGTTTTCCAGCTCTCATAACATGAGAGTCCTTTGCTGAAAGCTGATGGTCTCCTGACAGCCAGTGCTGGGCAAGAGCAATGTGACATGGATATGGCAAAGGAGGGATAGAGGCCACCCAGTCTCTTGTTCAGGCAGGGTCCATGAGGTGTTTACCCTACCCCTTAGGCCACTGAGACATGATGCTGTGAGACACAGGGGTTCTTAGAACCAGTGGCTGATGGAGAACAGCAGCCTGCAAACAACCAGGCCAACCCACTGCTTTCTACACAAGCAGATTTTCCTTGGGGGTCTGCCGGGATGATGCTGACCTGCCTGGTGGGAGCCTTTGCACCCTTCCCCTGTCTTTCACGTTCTGTAAGCTTTCTTTAAATTAATGTCTTCTAAATATCTCTAAGCCCTCTCCATGGTAGAGCCAGTAGCCGAAACATGCCACACATGGCGCTTATTCTGTGGTTAATTTTAGGAGCGGGAAAGGAAATCCCCTGCTATCAACTTTCACCACACCCCTTTTGTGGATGGGAAAAGCCCCCTGCAAGTTTATTGTGAGGCTGAAGGTGTCACGGTCAGTACTGCCCCTCCCTTCCATGCTGCAGTCTCCCCATGAGCTACCCTGGTCTCTCCATCTCACTCATTGTATGATTTGATTTTTCTCTGGCTGCCCAGGACATTCTTGTGGCAGAACTAATGAAGAAGCTGGACATCTTGGGGGATAACGCCGTAAGTGTATGTTCCTTTGCTAACTTTGCATGCTTTGGGCCCTCAGGAGCCTTCCTTCCCTCCTTCCCTTCATTTGGCTATCCCTCCACCCAGGGAGTTGGAACACTGCTTTCAGGTCACCTCTGGTTCTTGTCCTTAGGTGCCCTCCTTGAAGTTGGGCAAAGCTGGAGAGTGGCCTCTGAGGCCCTTCCAGCTCTCATTCAAGGACTCAGACTCCTAGAGGAAGAAATATCTACCTTCAGAGTTCAGGTGGCCATTTTGTTTGGTGTCTCCACCTTGGTTCTTTTTTCGGCCCATGTTCTGTGCCAAGCCAGTTCATTCCCTTCTGGCCAATTATCCAATGCCACCCTGACATTGGAGGCAAAGGGAAGAGACAGAAGCTTTTTGCTAGTGCTTTGAATGCATTTCATTTTCTT